>NC_069502.1:602060529-602085529 GCF_027579735.1 Bombina bombina
ATATATAAAATTATTTTTTTGTAAAATATATATCTATACCGTTATATTTATATTAATATATACAGGTACAGATACATAGGACTAACTATTTAAAAATACAAATAACATTTTATACTGTGTGAAGAACATTGGAATGTAAAATATTTGCTGTAAATGCACAGTAAAAAACATAAAATATTAAAATTGATTAAAATTGATTTTTTTAAGTTTTAATATATTTAACTGAAAATTACTCAAAAGTGTATATATATATATATATATATATATATATATATATATATACATGTGTATATATGTGTATATATGCATGTACTGTATATACATATTTGCATATATAAGCACACATGTATTTTCAAATATAAGCACATATAGATACACATATACACATAGTTAGAGAGGCTACCAGAGCAGACAAAAGGGCGCCTCCTAGTGTAGCCAATTTTTATAAAAGGAATAATGCAAAAGTAAGCATACTCACAATGTGTGAAGGCAGAGATAATGCCTAGGTGAACGTTCTGGGAACTTCACAGTGTCCCAGCTAACTGTGCACTTTGCTGAGGGCTGCTCCTCCCAAACGCAGAAAGGATATCTGTAATCTGGAAATCAAGAGAGAAAACAAGAGGGCGACCCCTAGTGCAAATCAATGTGGAACCAGTGATGAATATCTGTTGCAGCTTGCGAATGGATACTCACAGAAAGTATTGCACCCTATAGTGCAAATGGAGCATACTAGGAATATTATGGTGTCCTAGTGCACTAATCCGCCCAAAAAGCACTGTCGTGATGTGAGGTGAACTTCAAATATATCAGGTTGATGAAAAAACAGAGAACTCCAGTATCGATAAAAAAGTTTAATGAAAAAATACACAGATCTACAATGACATCTGTAGTAAAATTGCAACGCGTTTCTAAGCGCTAACCACGCTTTTTCCTCAGGCAAATGATATTGAATATACTGGAGTCTCTTACATATATACCCCTGTGTAGGCTTAATGGGATCAGCTGTAGCTTATTAGAACAGGTGCTACTTGAATTCACTCCCTAGATGTTCTAACCGGATGTTACAGATAATACCAGTGATACAATACAATGTGTAAAACAAATGTCTAATATATAGAACCTACTAATCCTTCTCGACATATATAGACTGGAATTAAAGACATATATAGAAGTACTGAGATCTAAGCTCTATGAGTTGTCTTAAATGTTTAAGCACAGTGTTATACAGCTTATTATTTATACTTAGGTGCTATTTACAAATACAATTAAGGAATAACAACGGATATAAAAAAAGCGCATGTCGCAATAATACACTTTACATATACATGTATAAATAACATCACGAATATTCATAACCATTTATAACACTGTGCTTAAACATTTAAGACAACTCATAGAGCTTAGATCTCAGTACTTCTATATATGTCTTTAATTCCAGTCTATATATGTCGAGAAGGATTAGTAGGTTCTATATATTAGACATTTGTTTTACACATTGTATTGTATCACTGGTATTATCTGTAACATCCGGTTAGAACATCTAGGGAGTGAATTCAAGTAGCACCTGTTCTAATAAGCTACAGCTGATCCCATTAAGCCTATACAGGGGTATATATGTAAGAGACTCCAGTATATTCAATATCATTTGCCTGAGGAAAAAGCGTGGTTAGCGCTTAGAAACGCGTTGCAATTTTACTACAGATGTCATTGTAGATCTGTGTATTTTTTCATTAAACTTTTTTATCGATACTGGAGTTCTCTGTTTTTTCATCAACCTGATATATTTGAAGTTCACCTCACATCACGACAGTGCTTTTTGGGCGGATTAGTGCACTAGGACACCATAATATTCCTAGTATGCTCCATTTGCACTATAGGGTGCAATACTTTCTGTGAGTATCCATTCGCAAGCTGCAACAGATATTCATCACTGGTTCCACATTGATTTGCACTAGGGGTCGCCCTCTTGTTTTCTCTCTTAGTTAGAGAGGCTGCAGACATCAATCTGCCAGATCCTATACGATTGGGCTGATTGATACCCCCTGCCAGCGGTCGATTGGCCGCAAATCTGCAGGGCTGTTGGCGTATCATGTCCGTCCGCACTTTAATAAATCGTCCACATTGCCTTTACGTAAGGTCTTCAATCGCGCTTACCAGACGAGTGCTAAAATTCCGTTTGCACTTGAGCAAATGAGTTTACTTTTAACTTGTAATCCACGCAGCCACGATATTGATATTGCGACTCGTGCTATGAATAGCATGTTAATTGCAATCTAGCCCATAATCGCGTATAAGTGCCTGATTAACGTATGCCAAGAAGAGTCAGTAGGGCAAAACCAGTCATGCCTAAGGGTTTATATTGCATTTTGAAAAAAAAGAAAAGACTTTCCTTCAGCATTTCCAAAGAGATTATATACAGTGTTATATTTATACAAAATGCATAGTTTTTGTGTACATGCCCTTTAGTGAATCTTAATATATTAAGTTTTGATCTGATAATTGATCTTCACATATAGATTTCTGAATTACTAAAATTTGTAGGATACTAAAGACAGACTGCATGAAAGTAAAACAGGATTAGATAGCAAATGTGGCACCTGAAGACCTTATTCAGAACTACCAATATAAATTAGTTTCTTTAAACTCTGTGGCCCTCTCTGCATCGGGCAGTGGTGGTGCCGATCGTTGGTGGATGGGAGAGTAAGGATGGAGACGGGTGGGCAGCCCATCACTGGAGGGGGAGGAACCACTACGGAAAAAAACACTCAGAGTGGAAGGGAGGGGGAAGAAGGGAGTGGGGAGGAGGGAGAGGGGGATCATACTGAAGGATGGGATAAGAGTGTGGGAAATCGATTTGGGAGGGGGGTAGGGTATTGAAGTGGGGGCAGCTGCACTACGGAATTTTTTGTTTTTGTTTTGTTGTTTAAAAGTAGCAGCAAAGTGTGTACTGGCAGATGGCAGTAAATAGGTAGAGGGGGGAGGGTTAGTGTAATATACCTTTAAATCTTGAATACCTTTTGGAGAACTCTCCTCCCACTACCTGATTCACAGGTATTTATTGCCGCCTCCCTCCTACTAGCATTGCCTGATTATTGAAGAAAGTTTATCCCTCTAAGTATTGCTCTGTGTTTTTGGGCTAAACTAACTGTTAGTAGTAGGACCTACTTTCAGCTTTAACTTCTTTACTTTGTGAATTATACTCGCTACCAGATTGTAACCAAAGTTTCAAGACACTTAAATACCACCAAGATTGCATTTGCAAACTCTCCGTTACTTTCTGATCATCACTGCTCACCTGAAGACTCATCGCATAAACAGCTCATCACAAGACCATCCAACTAACCTTTGTTTCCGGTAACGCTGTTCACAAAGCCTGACTTCTGCACAATCACAGACATTTCCATCGCATCAGATCGCAAGTATTGTTGCCTTACTTGCTAAATTGGTACACTGTGAAATACTGTTGTTCATGCCTTATTTACAAGTTATACCTTAAGAAGTGATTGGACTACCTTAATACGTTTGTGCATTACTGAACCAAGCTTAAATCCTATGGCCTCTAGTTATCAAGCCTTCAACCGCAAAATACGCTGGAATTCCGCAGCGTATTTGTGGCGAGGCTGATTCGCCGTAGTTATCAAGCCCTACAGACCGGTAAAAGTAGAATTTAGTGACGTAACCTACGATCCGCCGGACTCAGTCCTACACAGATCGATGGTTACGTCACTACAGATGTTCAGAACGCAAGTTCGGCACAATCTGACTACTTTTGGTAGTTATCAAATACCTACCAGGTACGCTCGCCACTTTTCCGGGCCAGCGTACCTGGTTTTCAATCCGCCGCCCTGGAGGCGGCGGATCCCATAGGAATCAATGGGAGTCTGACAGCAGCGAGAGCTCATGTTCGCTGCTGCCCGATATCCCATTGATTCCTATGGGCAGTGTCTGCACCTAACACCCTAACATGTACTCCGAGTCTAAACACCCCTAATCTGCCCCCCCTACACCGCCGCCACATACTTTATACTTATTAACCCCTAAACCGCCGCTCCCGGACCCCGCTGCAACTATAATAAATATATTAACCCCTAAACCACCGCTCCCCGACCCCGCCGCAACTATAATAAATATATTAACCCCTAAACCGCCGCTCTCGGACCCCGCCGCAACTATAATAAATATATTAACCCCTAAACCGCCGCTCCCGGACCCCGCCGCAACTATAATAAATATATTAACCCCTAAACCGCTGCTCCCGGACCCCGCCGCAACTATAATAAATATATTAACCCCTAATCTGCTGCCCCTATACCGCCGCCACCTATCTTAAATTTATTAACCCCTATCCTGCCCCCCCTATACCGCCGCCACTATATTAAACTTATTAACCCCTAAACCTAAGTCTAACCCTAATACCCCCCTAACTTAAATATTATTTAAATAAATCGAAATAAAAATTACTATTATTAACTAAATTATTCCTATTTAAAAATAAATACTTACCTGTAAAATAAACCCTAAGATAGCTAAAATATAACTAATAATTATATTGTAGCTATTTTAGGATTTATTTTTATTTTACAGGCAACTTTGTATTTATTTTAACCAGGTACAATAGCTATTAAATAGTTATTAACTATATAATAACTACCTAGCTAAAATAAATACAAAAGTACCTGTAAAATTAAACCTAACCTAAGTTACAATTACACCTAACACTACACTATCATTAAATGAATTAAATAAATTAACTACAATTACCTAAAAATAAATTCAATTAAATAAACTAAACTATAGTACAAAACAAACAAACATTAAATTACAGAAAATCGGAACAGCCAATAGAATGCAAGGTCAATCCGATTGGCTGATTGAATCAGCCAATCGGATGTTTCCTACCTTAATTCCGATTGGCTAATAGAATCCTATCAGCCAATCAGAATTCGAGGGACGCCATCTTGGATGACGTCCCTTAAAGGAACCTTCATTCGCCGTTAGTCCGTCGGGCCAGCAGGATGTTCCGCATCGGAGGTCTGGAAGATGGATCCGCGGTTGGATGAAGATAGAAGACACCGCTTGGATGAAGACTTCTACCGGATGGAGGACCTCTTCTGCCCCGCTTGGATGAAGAATTCGGCTCGGCTGAGTGAAGACGACTCAAGGTAGGGAGATCTTCAGGGGATTAGTGTTAGGTTTGGGTGGGTTAGAGTAGGGGTGTGTGGGTGGTGGGTTTTAATGTTCGGGGGGTTGTATTTTTTTTACAGGTAAAAGAGCTGATTACTTTGGGGCAATGCCCTGCAAAAAGCCCTTTTAAGGGCTGGTAAAAGAGCTGATTACTTTGTAATTTAGAATAGGGTAGGGCATTTTTTTTATTTTGGGGGGCTTTATTATTTTATTAGGGGGCTTAGATTAGGTGTAATTAGTTTCAACGTCTTGTTTTTTTTATTTTCTGTAATTTAGTGTTTGTTTTTGTACTATAGTTTAGTTTATTTAATTGAATTGAATTTTAGGTAATTGTAGTTAATTTATTTAATTAATTAATTTAATGATAGTGTAGTGTTAGATGTAATTGTAACTTAGGTTAGGTTTTATTTTACAGGTACTTTTGTATTTATTTTAGCTAGGTAGTTATTAAATAGTTAATAACTATTTAATAGCTATTGTACCTGGTTAAAATAAATACAAAGTTGCTGGTAAAATAAAAATAAATCCTAAAATAGCTACAATATAATTATTAATTATATTGTAGCTATCTTAGGGTTTATTTTACAGGTAAGTATTTATTTTTAAATAGGAATAATTTAGTTAATAATAGTAAGTTTTATTTAGATTTATTAAAATAATATTAAAGTTAGGGGGGTGTTAGTGTTAGACTTAGGTTTAGGGGTTAATAACTTTAATATAGGTGGCGGCGGTATAGGGGAAGGCAGATTAGGGGTTAATAGGTATAATGTAGGTGGCAGCGGGGTCCGGGAGTGGAGGTTTAGGGGTTAATACATTTATTAGAGTTGCCGCGGGGTCCAGGAGCGGCGGTTTAGGGGGTAATAACTTTATTTAGTTGCGGGGGGCTCCGGGAGCAGCGATTTAGGGGGTAAAACTGTATAGTATAGTGTGGGTGCGTAGTGACAGGCTAGCAAGAAAGCTGCGAAGAAGCCGATGAGCAGCGAGATCGATGACTGTCAGTTAACAACAGTCCGCTGCTCATCGCTCCGTACTTGGTGCGCGGCTTCTTGACAGCTTTCTTGATAACTTTGGCGGACGTATTCAGGTCCGCGGCAGCGATGGTAGGCGAGCTTAGGCGAGCGTATTGGGCCAGCGAATGCCAGAAAGTAGACGGCTTCATAACTAGAGGCCTATATGTCTAAGAGTTGCAATCCGTATCTAAGTACCTCTTTAACAAACCTTAAGACTCTGTATTACTTTGAAACAAATATCGAGCATAACATATTCTTTTGCTCATATACGTAGCAGATTAACTTCTCTGAGTATATCGCTCTATAATATTTAACCCTCTAATTAATGGAAATTTATTATTTGGGTTAATATATTCAAGAGCTACCAACACAAAATTACATATATTGGTAAATCGTTGACAGTTAGAGAGCTGTTTGGGGAGGGATGAGGCAGTGGAATGTGTCAGATGGGAGGGTAATCTATACACTAAAGCTAAAATTAACCCTACAAGCTACCTAATTAACCCCTTCACTGCTGGGTATAATACAAGTGTGGTGCGCAGCTGCAATTAGCGGCCTTCTAATTACCAAAATGCAATGCCAAAGCCATATATATCTGCTAAATCTGAACAAAGGGGATCCCAGAGTAGCATTTACAACCATTTGTGCCATGATTGCACAAGCTGTTTGTAAATAATTTCAGTGAGAAACCTTAAGTTTGTGAAAAAGTTAGCTTTTTTTTTTATTTGATCGCATTTGGTGGTGAAATGGTGGCATAAAATATACCAAAATGGACCTAGATCAATACTTGAAAGTAAAATAGGATTAGATATCAAATGTGGCACCTGAAGACCTTATTCAGAATTACCAATATAAATCAGTTTCTTTAAACTCTGTGGCCCTCTCTGCATCGGGCAGTGGTGGTGCTGATCGTTGGTTGATGGGAGAGTAAGAATGGATGCGGGTGGGCGGCCCATCACTGGAGGGGGAGGAACTGCTACTGAAAAAAAACACTCAGAGTGGCAGGGATGGGGAAGGAGGGAGTGGAGAGGAGGGAGAGGAGGATCATACTGAGGGATGGGATAAGAGTGTGGGAAATCGATTTGGGAGGGGGGTAGGGTATTGAAGTGGGCGCAGCTACACTATGGAATTTTTTTTTTGTTTTCTTTTGTTAATTTAAAATTAGCCTTATTTGCAGCAAACTGGGTACTGGCAGACAGCAGCTGTACCTAAGATGGCAGCAAATAGGTAGAGGGGGGAGGGTTATAGAGCTGTTTGGGGGGATCCCACACTGCAGAAAATATATTAAAAAAAATATTTAAAAAAAGCCATTTATTTTCATACTGGCATACTTTCTGCCAGTACTTAAAATGGGGGTAACCATTGGTAGTGGGGGAGGCAAGAGAGCTGTTTGAGAGGGATCAGGAAGTGGGATGTGTCAGGTGGGAGGGTAATCTATACACTAAAGCTAAAATTAACCCTACAAGCTACCTAATTAACCCCTTCACTGCTGGTCATAATACAAGTGTGGTGCGCAGCTGCAATTAGCAGTCTTCAAATTACCAAAAAGCAATGCCAAAGCCATATATGTCTGCTAAATCTGAACAAAGGGGATCCCAGGGAAGCATTTACAACCATTTGTGCCATGATTGCACAAGCTGTTTGTAAATAATTTCAGTGAGAAACCTAAAGTTTGTGAAAAAGTTAACGATTTTTTTTTATTTGATCGCATTTGGCGGTGAAATGGTGGCATGAAATATACCAAAATGGACCTAGATCAATACTTTGGGTTGTCTACTAAACAAAAATATATAGTTTTGATAGATAAATATAAAAAAGGCTCTATTTCTGTTTAAATGTAGTGATGGCAAAAATGCTAAAAATGCTCTGGTCTTTTGGGGAAGTTTTTGTCTGAAATGCCCGGTCCTTAAGGGGTTAAGAAGTACAACATTTCTGACCAGGCTTAAAAAGTCAGGATAGAAACAGGATGAAATATTAAGCACAATTCAGTCTTGAAAGCATAAACCTCATAATAGTAAATTATTCTTCTTAAAAAAAGAAAGAAGCCTATAAAAACTCTATAAAGTTGTTTATACTTCTTGCTCATAAACCAAGAGAGAAAAGAACATTTAGAGGAAACTATAGAAAACAATGTAATTCCAGTGCACAATACCTCAAACTGGAAGAAGGTTATGAATAATATATACAGAAGGTAAAATTCACTGACAAGTGTCTAGTAACAGTACACACAGAGCTGTTCTGCTACTATTAAAGCTAATCAGATGTTTGCCTGAGTGTGCAGCAGCTGGGGAGTGCTTAGTTGGGTATATTTAATAATAAACTCTCCATCCCCAAAGGTCACTCGTCATTCCAGGGTCACCAAATTCAATGTTATTTACTGAAGATTGGTGAAGTACATGAACTATAGTGAATAGACTGCAGTGTTCTCCCCAGAACCTATTTAGGGCTAGATTACAAGTGTAAAGGTAATTACCACTCCCGCTTGAGTGTTAACATCAATAGAGGTTAACTTATTGCGCACATCGGGTATTGCGCGTATTACAAGTTGAAAGTAAAAATGTTGTGCTCGCACAAAACATGACGCACGCTAAAAATTAACCAGAGGATATTGTGTTTGCGATTTTACAGTAACCCCTTTGAATTTAATGGAGTAGCGATGTTTAAAAAACTAGCACCTACGCTTGCGCATTATTATTATTATCAGTTTCCGCAGCACTAATAACACCCATCACAATAAACCCCCTACTCTAATAATCCCTAAAGTGCCACAACCCCCCCAATAAACTCCCTACATTATTAACCCCTAAATCACTACATAGTAAGCGTAAAATGCATTTGCAACTTGTAATACAAGCACACACTGACGCTCAACGTCACTGTGATTTCGCAAAAGCGAATTTGTGGTAACTTAAACTTCACTCCACTTATAATATGGACTTGCATGCAATCGAGCCCCTAATGGGTATAGCACCCAAATGATATTACTGACCACCTCGCCAAAATTAGCTAATTTTTTTCTCCAGTGTTTGTGCACAATTTATCATTAAATCAAGTTATATTACACTATGCAATTAATTTGTGCTTTGGATAGCTTAAAGGGCCATAATACCCAAATGTTTAAACACTTGAAAGTGATGCAGCATAGCTGTAAAAAGCTGATTAGAAAATATCACTTGAACATCTCTATGTAAAAAAGAAAGATATTTTACCTCAAAAGTTCCTCAGTAGCCACCTCCCATTGTAAAGGATTTCTAAGCAGCATTTTAGTGTGTTTGTCCTGGGACATCTGAAGGGACTAGCATCGTGCACTCTCATATTATTTCACCAATCAGGTAAAGGAAGCTTACTATGAAATCTCATGAGAGTTAAGTCAAATCTCATGAGATCACAGTAAGAGTTCATGACCTCAGCACTGCTGATGCTGATTGGCTGCTGTTCATTTCTTCATTTTTTATTTTTATTTTTACCTGCAGCTGGGATCAGCTGAGTATAACTTTTTACACAGAACTTACTCTGCTGAGCTGAGGAGATTGTGAGGTAAAATATCTTCCTTTTTTACATAGAGATGCTCAGGTGATATTTTCCTGTCAGCTTTTTACAGTTATACTGCATCAGTTTTAAGTGATTTAGCATATGAGTATTATCTCCCTTTAAGTAACATTTATAAATAGCAGAACATTTTGCAAAGTATTTCACTCCCCACATCCAAAACCTCATAATGCCACCCGGCTGGCAACATTTTCCACAAAGAACATAAACTCTATTAAATAACATATTGGTGATATTGGTAACATTGGAGAAGTCAGGAATGGAGAGCTTTTGGAAAACTAACCTTATAAAGAAAATATATCTATATGACATATATATACAGTATATATATATATATGTCATATACATGATATATATGTCAGATAGATATATAGATAGATACAGACAGAAAGATCTTGAAAAATACAATAAGCTGAAACTGCTATAAATAAAGACAAAAACACGTCAAATCAAAAACTACCCTTTATATGAATAAATACAGTTTACCATAATTTCCAGTGATAACAATGTTTGGCCTTTGCTGCATTGTAGTCTTGTCTTTTTAATAAAGTTATCTCTTTATGTGTTGAAAATGCAGTAGTTATGTGGCTTTTAAAGGCAGTGTCACATTTTATACTTTATTAATTTGCTTTTAAAAACAATGTGTGTTCAAAACATATTTTAAAGAACTGTTAGCGTAAATTCATGTTTTTTTTGCTTTCACAGCAATATTTACATTGCAGAGTAAAATAAATCTTCTGCTTTATATTGAACATACAGAAACATTAATGCTAATTGAAAACAAAAAGGCGAATGCTTGTTTAGAAGCTCTTGAAGTTACAACACTTCGTGAGATATCTTCTGCTTTGTCAGGTTGTCAGCATTTACGGAAACCTCTGGATCTTAGACGTAAGTGAAACTGTTGGTTCAAACACATCATCCTCAATACATTCTTCTATTGGTTTCATCTTTGCTGAAGCTCTCAGACAGGGAGAATGACCTGACAATATAGCCACAAGCAACAGTCTGTTAGATCAATTACCGCAGGCAATGACTCATTTACTGGGACATACTATCTGGTGCATTTGAGAAATGGGAATTCCAGCACATTTGTGGCTAATGCACTGAACGCTAATGTATCAGGAAACCCCATTATCTATCGCCATATGGATAAACAGAGTGTATAACTTTACAGGAGAGATACATTCCTCTATAATACTGGATTAATGAATTTGATAAGTTAAATTAATCATCTTATTATTATTTTGTGACTTAAATGTACAGGAACACTCATTTTAAAGAAATTAGATTTCTGCTGCTTTGAAACCTATAACAAAGGGGATAAAGGTAGCAACACACCACAAATACAAAACAAGAACCTTAAAAAGACATCAAACACTTTGAGATTGTATTGTTAAAACATTTTCATTGTGCATAGTAAAACAAATTTGAAATATTTTCCTGTAATTTAAGCCTAAAAATGTTTGAGTTTTCGCAATTTTGAGAACTGGAAGTTCAAACTGCAGACTTCACAAGCCTACCCTGCAACCGATCTGTCACCGCATGGTTTGTAGAGATGATCTGTTAAGCAACTGCTAAACAATGGAACTTCTAACAAAATGACAGTGGCTAGCTGACTGTTTAGTCCAGTTGCAAGTCCAGATGGACTCCTCCAGATAAGGCATAATGTGGGGGGCGTTTGGCTATTGAAACAATTGCTGCAAAAGATGTGTAAATAAATTAAAAAAAAATCCCACTCACCTAGTATTTTAGTTCATTGAAATATTGCAGAAAAAAATTAAACTACAAGGTGTTTTATGTCCCTTTAAGTGTCAAAGAAAAGGGTGAAGAAATATAGAATTTATGGACATAAAACGGATGAAACACATAAAACAATACAAATATGATAAAGGATAAAGAACAAGTCCATTTTTTTCCGGCTGTATTTAAAAGAGGGATTTGCGAAGAGATGTGCATGTTTAACATATTTAGGGGTGTATTTCAATCTGTTACAAAAAGTTGTCAGGAACACATACATTCTCATGAACAAGGTATAAAAGGTCCACTCTAGTTTCCTTCCTCATTCTTATTGCTTAAGCTTCATAAATAGCGGTGTCACCACATACTTGTGAACATGGATCATCATTCAAGAAGGTGGAAGAGAGGTGTTCAGACCTTATGGACTGCTAAAAGGTATGCCTAGTTTTGTACAATTTTATCTCTGAAAAGTTAAATGTTATTTTGCGGATTTTTAATTTTAAAAGTATCAGTTTACCAGTTATTTTATAATCTTTTTAATTTATAGCAATACACATATGTGCCAGTGTTTCTGTGATAAGCAGTAATGCATATGTGTTAAAAATAGCTATGTCGATTTTATGTGTTTCTGTGGTAAGCAGTAATGTATTTCAAGCGAATTACATCATGCTAATACTCAGTAATTTATTCGTCTTTTACTCCAAGTCTTAAGTCAAGTTTCAAGTCTCTACCTTCAATTCTCAAGTCGAGGCTCCAGTCCTTGCAAGATACTTTCAAGTCAAGTCTCAAGTCCAGTATCAAGTCTGGGAGCCAACTTTAACAGAAATAAAGGAGGTGGTGACTTGAGTTCGAGCCAATAGTCTTGAGCCTACATGTCAGGTTTGGCTCCTGTACCTTTAAGCTGAGGTTACTTAAGGCTGCTCCTCCCCCTTCCACCTGCCGATTAATGTTTAGTGTTCTGACTTTTCAGCAAGAGAAGACACCTATCTAAACCAGTAGGCTAAATTCACAGAGTTCACCTTTTCCCACATTGGAATTACAAACTATCAGTATCTGCTGACATCAGGATTTATTTCCCTGCTCACAACGTGCTATTCTAACAGTTGCTGGTAAATTACCTACCCGGTTCTCAACCGGCATCAATCATACCCAGCGTTCATCTAATAGCATTCCTGAGAGGACTTATTCATTCACACTGCCTTTCTCATGAATACCGGAGCTTTCTACTTTTAACCGATACTGGCTATAACAAGCCGAAGTACTTCAGCGTTCACACGTTGTCTCTCAGATAACTCACAGAGTCACTCCTGTCTACAGACAAGCTAAAGTCTTGCAGCGCTCACACGCTGCCTGTCAGGTAATCCGGGGCTCTGATTGGAGGAACACCACACACCCTCTCTTTGTCTCTCTGCACGCCGCAGCGGCATCATCTCTCCCCTCTCAGTCCTTCCACGCTGGTTCAAGGGGTTTACAGCAGACGCCGATTCTCACTCCGGGCTCATTACTAACATTAGTACAAATACATCTTGTTAGCGCTTCCACAACCAAGATACGATCCAAATATACCAAGTCCTGTAATATTGAGAGTTGTAACACTCAGGACTGTATCTGATACACCAGCTTGGTACTAAATGTACTAAATTCAACAAACAAGGATATACATTAACTGTATCTGTTGCAAACTCCGTATTACTGGCTTCCTTGCCACTCTCCTGTAACAAGGATTACAAGAGCTCCACAAGGTTCTTGCTTTTGTGAAACAAATAATATTTATCTGCAGTTGAGATCCACTCACGTATATTAGGGTAACCAGTATATCCTGACAGATTAATCGGCCATATTATGGATCCAGCGGATTTACCCACTGTAGTCTACAACCTTACTCAAACGGTTGATCGACTATCCCAAGGCATGAGAGACTTACAACTTCAAAATGATAACCTCAGAGCAGCAGTTAGGGACAGTACCCCAGAACCTCATGTCTGTCTACCTGAAAGATTCACAGGGGACAGGAAACTATTTCGGCAATTCAGGAATGCCTGTTACTTGCTTTTTCAAATAAAGCCTAGAACCTATCATACCGAGAGGCTTAAAGTCATGACTGTGATATCCTTCCTCACAGGGGAGCCTAGAATTTGGGCAGACACTTTTCTCGAGAACAATGACCCTATCCTGGGCTCGCTTACAGATTTCTTCACTGAAATGAGTGCATTGTATGAAGATACGCAAAAGCAACTTACCGCAGAAGCTAAGATGCGCTCCCTTAAACAGGGTAGACGCCCTGTGGAAGAATACCTCTCAGAGTTCAAGCTATACACTAAGGATTCAGAGTGGAGTCAGGTAGCACTGCGTAACCAATACCGCTTAGGGCTATCTGACGCACTTAAAGACGAACTTGCCCGTATAGAGATACCAACAACTCTTGAAAGTCTGATGGCTCTTACAGTTCAGATAGACAGGAGACTTAGAGAGAGGAAATCCGAGCGCCAACATTCCGAGGGAGCTCAGAAGTACTACACTGCTCCTTCACCCTCAAAGGAGAGTACCACCCCTATGGAGATTGGCTTTACTAAGGGACCGCTAACCATGGAGGAAAGACACCGCAGACAGCAAAAGAATTTGTGCATGTACTGCGCTTCTCCCGCACACTTAGTAAAGGAATGTCCATTGCTACAACGCAATAAGAGAAGTAAGCTAAGTACTTTTAACCATTGCTTGACTAATAAGATTGTGAACGCAGCTTACTGTACCTTGTCTCTCTTTTTGCAGTGGGATCAGCGAGCCCTACGAACTGAAGCCATCATAGACTCAGGAGCTTACTCCAACTTCCTTGATTTATCACTTGCACAAAAAAATAAAATACCACTGATTGTGAAAACAAGTCCAGTTTCTATTCGAGTTATTGATGGCACTTTAGTCAATTCAGGTCCGATAACACATCACACTATTCCTCTCAAGGTAACTTTGGGTAAGGGCCATACTGAATACATCACCTTCGATGTATTACCATCTCCTCTTTTTTCAGTCGTGTTAGGCCTATCCTGGCTCCAGAAACATCAACCCAAGATATCTTGGCACACTCTAGAAGTGGAATTGAACTCCCCCTTCTGTCTTGAAAGCTGCTATCCTCCTCAACAACAGTTACTCCTCTCACCTGAGACTGTTCCATCCGAATACATGGATTATTTAGATGTGTTCAGTAAAAAAGAAGCGGAACACCTACCACCGCATCGCATATATGACTGCCCGATAGAACTCTTACCTGGTGTTAACATACCATATGGTCATATATACCCGCTCTCCCAACCTGAACTGGAACACCTCAAGGCTTACCTCGATGAAAACCTTAAAAAGGGTTTCATTAGACCTTCCACTTCCCCCGCAGGAGCAGGGATGTTCTTCGTACGGAATAAGGACATGTCCTTACGTCCTATCATAGATTACAGAGAATTGAACAAGAGGACAAAAAAGAACAGATACCCTCTTCCTCTTATTCCCGAATTAGTGGAAAGGCTTAGCAAAGCTACCATCTACACAAAGCTTGATCTCAGGGGAGCCTATAACCTTCTTAGGATCAGGGAAGGAGATGAGTGGCTCACCGCCTTCAGGACCAGATACGGGCTTTATGAGTACTTAGTGATGCCATTCGGGCTCTGCAACGCCCCCGCCACGTTCCAGTATTTCATCAATGATATCTTTAGAGACCTACTGGACGTGTGCCTTGTAATCTATCTGGATGACATCCTCATCTATTCCGATAATCTACAGGACCACCAGAAACATGTGCGCTGGGTATTGGATCGGTTAAGAACTCATCGGCTGTACGCCAAGCCGGAAAAATGTTCTTTCCACACTCAGGAAATTACATTCTTAGGATATAAAATATCCTCTTCAGGTGTTAGTATGGAAGAAGGAAAAATAGAAGCAATTCAAAAGTGGCCTACTCCTACCACTAGGAAGGACGTACAACGGTTCCTTGGCTTTGCAAATTTCTACAGGAAATTCATCAAGGGATTTTCCAACATTGCCAAACCTTTGACAAGTCTTACTGGATCTCTCACATCCTTCCGGTGGAATCCACAGGCACAACAGGCTTTTGATCTCCTTAAACGATCCTTCACAACTGCTCCCATACTTCACTTCCCAGATACCAACCTCCAATTCATTTTGGAAGTAGACGCTTCAGACTATGCGCTGGGCGCTATATTGTCTCAACAAAGATCCCCAAAGGATCCCATACATCCAGTTGCTTTTTTTCCCCGACTTATGACAGCCCCAGAACGCAACTATCCTGTAGGTGAAAAGGAGCTTCTAGTTATCAAAGCATCATTGGAGCATTGGAGGCATCTACTAGAAGGGACTTCCTACCCAATTCTGATATATACTGACCATCGGAATTTGGAATACCTCCAATCAAGCAAGACTTTATCCGCTCGACAGTTACGTTGGAGTATGTTTTTCACCAGATTCCAGTTCCACATTACATATAGGCCTGGTAAAAAGAATGGCAAGGCAGACTCTCTTTCCAGATATCTACGACCTCCTGATCAAGTCATTTGCTGAAGGATTCCTATGACACACTACGTACCCACCAAAAAAATGATACTACCTATCCGAAGAATCTCCAGGAATTGGATTCAAATGGTATTGGACATATCCATGGTAAGATATACATACCACCTACGTTCAGGAATGACATTCTACGTTACCATCATGAATCACCCTTAGCAGGACATCCAGGTGTTGAAAGAACGATTGAACTCATCAGGAGGAATTATTGGTGGCCTAATCTTCATCAATCCATTCTCCAGTTCATTAAAACTTGCCAAGTTTGTGCCACCTCAAAGTCCGACAGAGCTAAACCCTATGGGACCTTGTTGTCCCTTCCTATTCCTGACCGGCCTTGGCATACTATCGGTATGGACTTTATAGTGGATCTTCCTCCATCCAACCATTTCACCACCATAATGGTAGTAGTGGATGGTTTTACGAAGATGGCTCACTTCATTCCCTATAGGAAATTACCAACAGCATCTGAAACAGCAGCTCTGTTTTTAGACCATGTCGTTCGTCTCCATGGCTTACCCTCCATAATCATCTCTGATAGAGGTACACAATTTACCTCCAGGTTCTGGAAACAGTTATGCTCCGTGCTCAAAATAGAACATCGTTATAGCACCTCTTACCATCCTCAAACTAACGGTCAAACAGAACGTGTAAACCAGTGGATAGAACAATACATCAGGTGTTATTGTGCTCACCAGCAAGATGAATGGGCAACAAACTTAGCGATGGCTGAATACTCATACAATAACACCTTAAATAGTTCAACCAAGAGTACACCATTCTACACAAACTATGGATACCATCCGACCTTCCATTTATTCCCTAGCCTCAATACCACATCACCAGTGGTGGACGAGACTGTCAATTCTATGTTAGATGTTTTCACCTTCCTAAAGGATAACATACTACATGCTCAGGAAACCCAACAACGTTACTACAATCAAAAGAAAAGGAAACCTCCCGAGTACCAGATCGGTGATCTTGTTTGGCTATCTACCAGTCACCTAAAACTTAAAACCCCCAGTAGGAAATTCTCTCATTTATTCATCGGACCTTATGAAGTATCCAAGATTGTAAACCTCAATGCTGTGACTCTGAAGTTGCCCCCAGAAATCCCCGTTCATCCCACTTTCCATGTTTCCTTGTTGAAACCGTACGTCCCGACCAGACAACAGTCTTCTCTATCTCAGACCCCTCCTATTGTGGTGGATGACACAATTTATGAAGTCTCCTCTGTTCTTGACTCCAGATGGTTCCATGGCGAACTGCAGTACTTGATCCACTGGAAGGGTTTTTCTGCTGAGGAGGATTCCTGGGAGCCTTCCTCCAACATCAATGCTTCCCGGTTGATTGCTCGGTTTCACAGGCTTCATCCACACAAGCCGGCTCCTTCTGCTGCTGGGCAGCAGTTTTGATGGGGGGACCTGTCAGGTTTGGCTCCTGTACCTTTAAGCTGAGGTTACTTAAGGCTGCTCCTCCCCCTTCCACCTGCCGATTAATGTTTAGTGTTCTGACTTTTCAGCAAGAGAAGACACCTATCTAAACCAGTAGGCTAAATTCACAGAGTTCACCTTTTCCCACATTGGAATTACAAACTATCAGTATCTGCTGACATCAGGATTTATTTCCCTGCTCACAACGTGCTATTCTAACAGTTGCTGGTAAATTACCTACCCGGTTCTCAACCGGCATCAATCATACCCAGCGTTCATCTAATAGCATTCCTGAGAGGACTTATTCATTCACACTGCCTTTCTCATGAATACCGGAGCTTTCTACTTTTAACCGATACTGGCTATAACAAGCCGAAGTACTTCAGCGTTCACACGTTGTCTCTCAGATAACTCACAGAGTCACTCCTGTCTACAGACAAGCTAAAGTCTTGCAGCGCTCACACGCTGCCTGTCAGGTAATCCGGGGCTCTGATTGGAGGAACACCACACACCCTCTCTCTGTCTCTCTGCACGCCGCAGCGGCATCATCTCTCCCCTCTCAGTCCTTCCACGCTGGTTCAAGGGGTTTACAGCAGACGCCGATTCTCACTCCGGGCTCATTACTAACAGTAGTACAAATACATCTTGTTAGCACTTCCACAACCAAGATACGATCCAAATATACCAAGTCCTGTAATATTGAGAGTTGTAACACTCAGGACTGTATCTGATACACCAGCTTGGTACTAAATGTACTAAATTCAACAAACAAGGATATACATTAACTGTATCTGTTGCAAACTCCGTATTACTGGCTTCCTTGCCACTCTCCTGTAACAAGGATTACAAGAGCTCCACAAGGTTCTTGCTTTTGTGAAACAAATAATATTTATCTGCAGTTGAGATCCACTCACGTATATTAGGGTAACCAGTATATCCTGACACTACATCACTGCTAATACTTACCCCCTTACATTAGAAATGTTAGTCTTACATAGTCATGATTACCAAGACTAATATTTATTATAGCCTATGGACAGTATTCAGAAGATATGAAAGAAGGAACCTCCTTGAGAGACAGTGGCGGTAACAAAAAGAAAAAGTAAAAGTCACTTATATTTATATTGCCCTTTTTCTCTTAAATATGTTTGCAATTTTGTGCCTAAATGATGTGTACTGCTATTATTACTCCCTATCTGTACTTATGGTTCTCCTTCTGTTGGTGATTACCTCATATTTCACATTCTGTACTTATTTGAAATCTTAATAAAAATAATTAAAAAGGACTAAGGGTGGGGCTTCTATAATATCACCATCATGAAATAAATCGATTTATTAATTCCTTTATCAGGTAAGCATACATTTTGTTTTCTTTCACAAGGTGGTGAAAGTCAGCAAGAATATCACATGTGGGATCTAATACCCAAGCATTGAAGTCCACAAGACCACCATGATATATGGCAGGACAATACAGGTTCTACACACTTGTTCTGTTTGTAAAGCTGCATTAACCATGTGTGTACTAGAAAACACTCCATTTAAAAAAGTAGCATATATTTAATGGGGAGCTATGCAGTATACTCATTCATAAAACACTGCATGGATATAACAGCTGAAGTGTGTTTGGTGTTATTACTCACTTTTTTTTTTTTTTTGCTCTCTTATTGGAAATGCCACCAACAAAGGTACTTTTATTTATTTACTGTAAACATTAACCATTATAATATATTCCACACTATTAAAGGGACATTCTACACCAGAATTTTTATTGTTTTAAAAGGTAGATAATCCCTTTATTACCCATTTTCCAGTTTTGCATAACTAACACAGTTATATTAATATACTTTTAACCTCTGTGATTATCTTGTATCTAAGCCTCTGCAAACTGCCCCTTTATTTCAGTTCTTTTGACAGACATGCAGTTTAGCCAATCAGTGCCTGCTCCCAGATAACTTCACGTGCACGAGCACAGTGTTATCTATATGAAATATGTGAACTAATACCCTCTAGTGGTGAAAAACTGTTAAAATGCAATCTGAAAGAGGTGGGCTTCAAGGTCTAAGAAATTAGCATATGAACCTCCTAGGTTATGTTTTCAACTAAGAATACCAAGAGAACAAAGCAAAATTGGTGATCAAAGTAAATTGGAAAATTGTTTAACATTACATGCTCTATCTGAATCATGAAAGTTTATTTTGGCCTAGACTGTCCCTTTAATTTTATTTTATTTACTTCATAAAAATATCACCATAATGTGTCTTTAATGGCACAGAAGTTCTCCTGGTAAGTACAGGACAGGCTTGGTGTTTAAGTATAGCCCTAACAGGATATATTCGTGTATACCGCAGAAAAACAGGAATAAAAATGTTGCCGATGAAAATATATTGAAAAAAATGCTTCTATTTCAAATTAAAATTCACCCATGCACATTTTATTTTTGACCTTTCTATCCTTTTAACTCAAAGTTTAATTCAAAATCGTGGAAAAGATTAAGCAATCTTAAGAATAGTTATTCCTTGAAATAATCACAACAGCAGCTGGTAGCAACAAATTGCAGATAGTTGCAACAGCGTGTTGTAAGAACACTTATGTTAAGATAATGGTATAAAAGAAGTTTGCTATGCCATAATTTGACAAATGTTAAGTAGCTTTCTTTGTTGGGTATGTTGGTAGAAAATGTGTTAATCTGGCCAGAAATTGACCAACAGGGGTCTATTTAGGAGCGTTTTGTCTCCGTTGTCAGAAAAACCAGCAGGCAGATTATTTTAGAAGAACAGAGATCATGTTTCGGGGGGGTGGGGGGTCAGATGGAATGGGGAAGGGATACTACACAAGGTTGCTACTAGATTCCAGCTTAATAAGGATATTTGTTCTTCTTTTTGCCAAAAGACAATAGTTGCATATATTAAAATTTAAATTCAATTTCAAGTGTATAATAATAGTATAATTATTAACACCTTTTTAATATCAAACCAGTTCAGCAGAGATTTAAGACAATTCACAATAGTTGTCTCTATAATATAGGGATTAGAATCATGACATTCTATATTTTAACAAATCACTACAAAGTGGACTTTATATCCAAGTATAACATTTTACAATGCTTTGAGAATGTGTTTAACATTAAAAGTGTGTTTATATATTATTTGTTTTGTATATATTCATTGGTGGTTACTCTGGTCATTTTTGTGAATTTGTTTCCTCGGTAAGCACAAAGTAATGCCCTACCATATTGTAATGTCTTGTTATTTTTAAAATTATATTTGTATTAAACTTTTTACAATACAGGAATGTATGTTAAGAATACATAGGGTTTTAAAGGGACAGTTGTTTAGAAAGATAGATAATCCCTTTATTACCCATTCCCCAATTTTGCATAACCAACACAGTTATAATAATATACTTTTTACCTCTGTGATTACCTTGTATCTATGGCTCTGCAAACTGCCCCCTTATTTCAGTTCTTTTGACAGACTTGCATTTTTAGCCAATCAGTGCTTGCTCTTAGGAGCTTCACGTGCCTGAGCTCAATGTTATCTATATGAAACACATGAACTAACACCCTCTAGTGGTGAAAAACTGTCAAAATGCATTCAGATTAGAGGTGGCCTTCAAGGTCTAAGAAATTAGCATATATACCTCCTAGATTTAGCTTTCAACTAAGAATACCAAGAGAACAAAGCAAAATTGGTAATAAAAGTAAATTGGAAAGTTGTTTAAAATTACATGCCCCATTTAAATCATGAAAGTTTTTTTTTTTACTTAACTGTCCCTTTAATAGTAGCATAATAAACCATGGAGAACCTGAACATTGTATAAAATCAACTCATGAGGCCATTCACAAGTTCATATCAAGAATAAAAATCCCTCTTAAACCTTGACATTGGTTAATATTTGTGGTGATGAGTATCTTCGTTGTTTCGTCAGTTTTCTGTGTGCTGATAGATATATGTGTACAAAAAGTTTGTTTTATCCTACTGACGTACAAAGCCTCCCATGAAACTCATTTGTATGTGTATACCTTGCTATGAACATAACAATGAGCAGGAAAGCCAGAGTAAACATTTTAATGTTTGAAGGTGAGTAGCCATATGTGTCACGTCATCAGTCTAAGAGATTGCACCTTTGTAACTTGGTAAATGCCTTTATAGATATCAGAAAAATCAATTAATACATTTAAACATACACTTTTTCTCTTTGACAACTTATTTATATCCTCCTGTTTAGATTGCTGTGTGGTTGTCTTCTATAGTGAATGATCACAAAATCAGCTGTTTGACTTGGGAACAGATATGTTTTAAGACATATTTCAATTTAAGTTTAAATATCTAGTACTTACTTTTTCACAATGGAACAGGTCTACCATTTAATAGTGTTATAGTCCATATTGTTTCTTTTTCCTGACCCATTAACAAAGCCCCTCTGATTGACCTCTTAGTAAAACATTTGTTTAATTACAAAAAATGATGATAGGTAAATAAAATATTCCAATCGGATAAGTGTGATAACACAAAGGAAAAATAATAATATTTGAATATGAAGACAATCAGAGGCAAATGGTAGATTGAATTGTGCACTTTTAGTTAAGAAACAGAGAAGAGAGGTCTAATTCCTCCCCAAAGTTTTATCATGTCCCATACTGTACCATCATCATGTACAAAACTGAGGTGGAATTTTCAAGCTTTGTACCCAGATAACACATATTTATATTAAAGATTCACTTATAAAGAATAGCATTTCTCTTCTTATCAGAAGCTGTTTTTATCATTTTATAATTTCCATCCCACTGACAAAGAGTTCTGATTAGAAAAATAATGATTATACTGGTACATTGAGAAGGAATAGGTATAACCAAGATGGTCGAAGTCAGTGATAGGAAACACTTAATACAAGGTGAATTTACAAACTTTTTAACATTGAACTTTATAAAACAGGAACATCACTATTATGTATGACCTAATGAAAAGAAAGTTACTTAAAACAAAAAAATACATTTAAAGGAATTATCACTGGCAGTGATCCATTAACTTCAATACTACTAGTCAATATATATTTATATAAAATTAATAATAATTTTACAATGCTAATAGATAATACTTTTAATGCATATTAGTAGATTACGTTCTTTCAAAAATGTTGTTTTAATATAATTAATGAATAATCTCAGCCTACCAAGTTTTTATTGAATCATTGTTTAGTTTATTAGAAACATTACTTTGCTTCTCTATTTACACATCTCTTAAAATTAAATTAAATTTTACTTTAGGGAGAAAAAAGTTAAAAAAAATAATTAGAAAATATGAATATTTTGGGTTTCATCAATCTCCAATATTTCCCTACCCTTCCCTGTTCTCTTAAATAAAACACTTAATTGCAACATCTATATAAAGGTGCAACCATATACATTTAACCTGCAAGCATTTAAAAAAACTTTATAATAAAAAGAAGTAAATAAATAAATATGTATGATATGTTTTTACTTATCAATGACAGGTTGCATTTGAAAATAGTTGTTTTTCAAGAAAATATTACAACTAAAATTGTTCATGTTTCTAAAATGCATTCAATAGTCTATACATTTAAATACCTCTTAATGTATTTGAATAAAAAAAACTGAATATAAATCATGTTAATGGGAAAAATGCTTTATTTAGTGTATTCTGGAAGTTATTTGTACTTAGTTTGCTTATCACAATATTCTTTTGGCTACCAAATTTTAATTGAAACAAGAACAAATCTTGCGATAAACTGTTTAACATTACCCTTTAATACCTGCTCAATGATTCTTGATTTTAACAAGAGGTTATCAACAGAAAACATCATGCGACAAACGACCCATTCCATATGCATTATAGAATTCTTGCTGGTTATTTCCTTAATATAAAAGCAGATGGTTAATTTATTTTAATACATACACATCATTTATGTTAGTTTTGTAAATTTACCATGGCAGTGAGAAAACTTATATTGCAAATAATGACAATTAACTAAATGTTAACTTATTAAAAATGATAGATGATGAGAAAAAGAAAAGAAATAAAAAATAAATAGAATAAAAATGCAAGCAAAAAAAACAACAACTAAAAGCCAATAAGTATATGTAATAAATTAATTCATTATTTCACTCAGGATAGTATTAGTTAACACATAAGATTAGACCACAATCCAGGTGCTAAAATGATAAAAATCAGGACAAAATCTACAGCACCCTTTTTTAAATAAAGAGTATTTTTTACGTAACATATTACAATCGAACCTGATTATTTTTTTTAAACAGTCATTAAAGGTACATAAAACCCCAAATGTTTCTTTCATGATTTAGAAAGAGCATGCAATTTTAAGCCACTTTCTAATTTACTTCTATGATCTAATTTTCTTTATTATCTTAATATTCTTTACTAAAAAGCATATCTAAATAGGCTTTTTAGCTGCTGATTGGTGGCTGCACATAGATGCCTCATGTAATTGGCTCACCCATGTGCATTGCTATTTCTTCTACAAAGGATATCTAAAGAATGAAGCAAATTAGATAATAGAAGTAAATTGGAATGTTGCTTAAAATTGTATTCTCTATCTGAATAATAAAATAAAAATATTGGGTTTAATGTCCCTTTAAGAAATGCTGGTTTTAACAACATCAAGTCCATATGACTGCATGTAATAGGGACCCGATATTATAAACACCAATACCAGCTAGTAGTGTTACTATAACAACTTGTACTCATTCACTAGAAGGCACTAAGATCCATGGAAATGGACTGCTAACATAACAGTCATGATTTATTACAAAAGGATTGAGAAACAGCCAAAAATGGGCCTTGTGATTTCTACCAAAAGTAATGGAGACAATAAATAATTTCCTCTTGGTGTTTGGCAGCTGCAGGTATTTCTAGCACCAGGAGTTTGATGATATTTGAGTCACTTCTGATGCAACTCAGTCCTGAAAATGCAGCTGGCTTATGATCTAGTTTAGAGCTGCAACAACTAATCGGCATAATCAATAATAATCGATTATGAAAATAGTTGTCAACGAATCTCATAATCGATTAGTTGGTTTGCAATTAGTTGGTTTGTGCACTGCACCAGCTGCTTCACTCCAATGAGCTCCTGCACATGGTATTGTGTTTTATGGTTATGCCCTTAGCCTAAAGGAAATTTTACTTTTCACTTTTTAAGGACAGTATAAGGTTATTTTTAAGTTTACAACTACTCCTGGCTTATGTGCAACCCAGAAATAAGACAGGAGTTATAATTTGTATTGTTTATATAAAATCAGGTGATTTGGGACAATTCTTTGCATGATATAGTGCTGAGCTTGTTATTTACACCTAGCCTAGATTGATGGCATTTGTTATATGAATTGATGTCACCATTACCTGTTTGCACAATTTTTAGCGGATCGCTTGATATTGCTGATTATATGTACTCTATAGATAAATGTGTAAGGCTGTGTCCTTTTACTGATATATAGTCTTTAGCCCTTTTGCCTTTTTTTTTTCTTTCTTTTCTATGTTTAATTAT
>NC_069502.1:602090529-602200529 GCF_027579735.1 Bombina bombina
GAAAAATTATTTACCATGTGGCCCGTCATTTTGGAGCCTATATAGAACAATAAAAATCAGAGCGCCTTAAACCTTACTTACTTGCTAGGTGATTGCTATTCCTACAAACAAAAACATGCTATTTAGAGAAACATGAGACCCCCTTATTTTAAAGTGAATTAACCCCCCTTTTTCATATAATGGGTGTTTTATGTGTAGTGTATGTTGTCTTTCCGTTGATAGGTATTATTCTGGAGCTGCTATATTCTACCATACAGTAGTTATTTTTATGGCAATCGTCTGCCAATGATGGGGTTGTGAGATCCTCTCATTTGAAAGAGGGTGCTCTCCTCTTTACAAAATGGGGTATCATGTCCCACTGAGGGTCAGATTGCAAGTGGGGTGCTAACAGTTACACATTAGCGAAAAGGGCTTTATCGTGGCTGTTTGCGTGCATCGCATGTAGCGCTCGTATTACAAGTTGAAAATAAACGCAATCGCTTGAGCGCAATTGAAGTTAAAGCACGTTGGGATAGCACGTCCTCAGAGCTCTGGTTAAAACAAAAAAGTGTCACAAAACACATCAAAAACACATTTAAAAGTACAGTTACACTCATAATAACGCTATCTAATAAACATTATTAAAAAAACAATATTGCAAAAACAAGTTATAAGGGTTAAAGATATGAGGTCCCAGACAGGCAAAGGGCTTTAACATTGAGATAAGTCAGAAATTGCCCAAGCACCAAGGGTGTAGCAAAACTTGTTTGCAGGTGTGCCAACTATTGGACCTGCACCAAGGTCCCAAGAAAACAGTCCAAAAATAATAGTATAGCTGCACCACCAATTGTATTAAAACATCATGTTTTTATTTAGCCACTTTAAAACAGACAACGTTTCGGACCCATGTCCTTATTCATGTCTAACATTCAACTCTATAAACAAACCTTATAAAGGCTGTAGCACCACCCACCACACCTATTTTCACCTGTGTTCACTTAATACAAAATACATTTTACTTTTGTGTTACTTAATGCCATCTAGTGGCCATCATTAACATCTCTTGTTGCATTATCATACTTTTTTCAACAAAGGACATAAAGAGAACAAAAACTTTTTTCATCATTGTTAATTATACATCAGGTTAATATACTCAGTATAGAAAAGGAATAAATATAAACTTATCATCTTTATTCATTGTATTGCAATGTATCTTTTTCATAAAAAACATAAAAAAGAGATTTTTGCTTTTTCTTAACTCTCTTTAGACATTGCTAATTCAAATATCTTTTGACAAAAGGCCAATCTTCATTATTTCCCTTCCAATTAGATCATATTAAATGATCATCTTAAAAAGAGAATAATTCTTGGAGTTGATAAACAATTCTCAAACACGTCCTTCAACAAAGGATATAAAAACAAAAAGGTCAACCCAAAAAGAATTCTCTCCTTTATAAAAATTCAAGTTTCCAAAACCCTCCACATAATCAGCATTAAATTGGGGAAAATATTGACTAAATGAATTAAAATTCAAAAAAATGAAAAAAAAAAAGAAAAAAAAAAAGAAAAAAAAACACCTTTCAACAAAAGATACCCAAAGAACAGAGTAAATACAACCATCCGTATCCCTGAAGTTTTAAACCCAAGGCATTTTATGAAAAAACTTGTCAGTAAAACTGCTATCAAGAACCTAATCATCCATACTTACTGACACACACTCCACACTAGAGATTACTATACTTGTAACTCTAAGTTTGTGGTGTATCTGATTAAATGCCCATGTGGTCTGGGGTATGTTGACGAGACCACCAAGAAGGTACGGGAGCGCATTAACCAACACAAAAGTAATATTAGAACAGGTAAATTGGATGCCCCTGTATCTCACCACTTCATTACTGCTGGGCATCAGATCAATCAGCTGAGATTCCAGATATTGGAACATATAGATCTTCCTAGGAGGGGTGGTAATAGGGTTAAGCTGTTAAAGTATAGAGAATTGTACTGGATTCATGAACTGGGGACTATGACACCCAATGGAATGAATAGGGAAATGGATTGGAGTGTGTGTCAGTAAGTATGGATGATTAGGTTCTTGATAGCAGTTTTACTGACAAGTTTTTTCATAAAATGCCTTGGGTTTAAAACTTCAGGGATACGGATGGTTGTATTTACTCTGTTCTTTGGGTATCTTTTGTTGAAAGGTTTTTTTTTTCATATTTTTGAATTTTAATTCATTTAGTCAATATTTTCCCCAATTTAATGCTGATTATGTGGAGGGTTTTGGAAACTTGAATTTTTATAAAGGAGAGAATTCTTTTTGGGTTGACCTTTTTGTTTTTATATCCTTTGTTGAAGGACGTGTTTGAGAATTGTTTATCAACTCCAAGAATTATTCTCTTTTTAAGATGATCATTTAATATGATCTAATTGGAAGGGAAATAATGAAGATTGGCCTTTTGTCAAAAGATATTTGAATTAGCAATGTCTAAAGAGAGTTAAGAAAAAGCAAAAATCTCTTTTTTATGTTTTTTATGAAAAAGATACATTGCAATACAATGAATAAAGATGATAAGTTTATATTTATTCCTTTTCTATACTGAGTATATTAACCTGATGTATAATTAACAATGATGAAAAAAGTTTTTGTTCTCTTTATGTCCTTTGTTGAAAAAAGTATGATAATGCAACAAGAGATGTTAATGATGGCCACTAGATGGCATTAAGTAACACAAAAGTAAAATGTATTTTGTATTAAGTGAACACAGGTGAAAATAGGTGTGGTGGGTGGTGCTACAGCCTTTATAAGGTTTGTTTTTAGAGTTGAATGTTAGACATGAATAAGGACATGGGTCCGAAACGTTGTCTGTTTTAAAGTGGCTAAATAAAAACATGATGTTTTAATACAATTGGTGGTGCAGCTATACTATTATTTTTGGACTTTAACATTGAGATACATACATATACATGTCTAAAGATATATATATGTCTATATATGAATATGTGTATGTGTACATGTGTATTTATGTATTTATATGTGTGTATATATGTATTTATAGACATAAACACATACTGTATATACATATATATATATATATATATATATATATATTAAAAAAAAAAACACATTTAAAAATTCAGTTACACTGTGTATTGGAGCCCTTTGCAGTCAAGTAGATGAAAACATGTAAAATCATATTTATGCAATATTCTTATTTAATAAAGTGTTATACTGTGTATTTACTGTAAATATTTCACATTACAATGTTATGCACATAGGGAAATAATTATTTAGATATATATATATATATACATATATAGATGTGTGTATATATATATATATATATATATATATATATATATATATATATATATATATATATATATATATATATATATATGTATATATTGTACCAAAAAACACCATAAATATGTATTTATGAATAAATAGAACATATTTTGCTATGTGAAGAATATTGGAATGTGAAATATTAATATTTTCATGTAGGGTTAGTGCACTTGAGAATATGCGATCGGGATTGTGCACGAGTGGGGTGATTTTTAAAAACTATTTTTGCTCCATTGACCTCTATGGGGGAATATGTTAACGTGTTTGCAATATTCTAACTTTGGCTTTTTGCACTAGCGAAAACTTTTTACTTTCAACTTGTAATACGATCACTACTTGACGCACACAAAAAGCTTATTATAGAGAACTTAGCGCAAGACAGGGAATGTTTAAAACCACTCCACTTGTAATCTGGCCCTTAGTGCTTTATTGGGGAAGGTAACTGAAGATGATCATCACTATTTTTACAACAGCTGCTCCCTTTTACATACCATGTTCCTTAGTTGCGCTTTTTCAGACGTAACACATTCTAGTTATAGTAATAAACTACCAGGTACAATAAAAACTTCATAGAATAGTCTTTTTTGTTAATGGTTCCTTTTTTATTAATCGATTTAAAATCAAATAATAAAAGGAAGAATTTATAAAACTAATTTATACCACTTAACTTATAACAGGAAATAAATATTTTCAGTATGTAACCTGATAAAAAAATATTTAGTTAAAGCAATAAAAGGAAGACTTTGATCATAACATTTTGGATACTGCAGCTATATTATGTTAAAAAAAAGTTTTTACCTATGAATTTTAAGATTTTTTTTTCATTGTCTTAAAATTAGACTGTTAGGGCTAATGCACAACAAATGATTGCTAAATTCTTTCAATATATGTTACATACTAATCGTGGATTCTTGAGTTGTACATATTGTAAATTCACGAACATGTAGATTATATTCCAAATTAATATCTTATAAGCAGTTTATCTAGTAAAAATCTTCTTTACAATCTACAAGTTTTTATAAGCTTTTATATATACTGTAAATAAAATCTACCTTTGGGTTAACATATATCAAACTATCGGCCAGATACGTTTTTCGTTATGAAAGGTGCAGTGCTAACAAGCATTTTTTTATCACCGCTCACTTACCTGTAGCGCTGGTATTACAGGTTTTTACAAACCCGGCGTTAACAGGCAAGAAGGGAGCGTAGAGCAAAATTGTGCTCCATACCGCGCTCCAATACCAGTGCTGCTTAAGTCAGCGGTGAGCTGGTCATACGTGCTCATGCACGATTTCCCCATAGACATCAATGGGGATTGCTGGCTGAAAAAAAGTCTAACACCTGCAAAAAAGCAGAGTAAAGCTCAGTAACGCAGTCCCCTTGATTCCTATGGGGAAACACATTTTATGTTTACACCTAACACCCTAACATGAACCCCGAGTCTAAACACCCCTAACCTTACACTTATTAACCCCTAATCTGCCACCCCCGACATCGCCGACAGCTACATTATTCTTATTAACCCCTAATCTGCCGCTCCGGACACCGCCGCCACCTACATTATACTTATTAACCCCTAATCTGCTGCCCCCAACATCGCCGACACCTACATTATATTTATTAACCCCTAATCTCCCTCCCCCAATGTTGCAGCAACCTACCTACATTTATTAACCCCTAATCTGCCGCCCCAACGTCGCCGCCACTATATTAAATGTATTAACCCCTAAATCTAACCCTAACACCCCCTAACTTAAATATAATTTAAATAAATCTAAATAAAATTACTATAATTAACTAAATTATTCCTATTTAAAACTAAATACTTACCTATAAAATAAACCCTAAGCTATCTACAATATAACTAATAGTTACATTGTAGCTATTTTAGGTTTTATTTTTATTTTACAGGCAAGTTTGTATTTATTTAAACTAGGTAGAATAGTTACTAAATAGTTATTAACTATTTAATAACTACCTAGCTAAAATAAATACAAATTGACCTGTAAAATAAAACCTAACCTAAGTTACAATAACACCTAACACTACAATACAATTAAATAAATTACCTACATTAAATACAATTAAATAAATTAAATTAAATTAGCTAAATCACAAAAAACAAACACTAAATTACAGAAAATAAAAAACAAATTACAGATCTTTAAACTAATTACACCTAATCTAAGAGCCCTATCAAAATAAAAAAAAGCCCCCCAAAATAAAAAAAAACCCTAGCCTAAACTAAACTACCAATAGCCCTTAAAAGGGCCTTTTGCAGGGCATTGCCCCAAAGAAATCAGCTCTTTTACCTGTAAAAAAAAATACAAACAACCCCCCAACAGTAAAACCCACCACCCACACAACCAACCCCCCAAATAAAAGCCTAACTAAAAAAACCTAAGCTCCCCATTGGCCTGAAAAGGGCATTTGGATGGGCATTTCCCTTAAAAAGGCATTTAGCTCTATTGCTGCCCAAAGCACTAACCTAAAAAATAAACCCACCCAATACACCCTTAAAAATCCTAACACTAACCCAAGAAGATTCACTTACCGGGAGAAGTCTTCATCCAAGTGACAAGATGTCCTCAACGAAGCCGGCAGAAGTCTTCATCCAGACGGCATCTTCTATCTTCATCCTTCCGACGCAGAGCGGCTCCATCTTCTACCTTAATTCCGATTGGCTGATAGAATTCTATCAGCCAATCGGAATCTAAGGGACGCCATCTTGGATGACGTCCCTTAAAGAGATATTCATTCCTAAGAAGACGTTGTTTGAAGAGGATGTTCCATGCCGGATGTTTTGAAGATGGAGCCGCTCCGCGTCGGAAGGATGAAGATAGAAGATGCCGTCTGGATGAAGACTTCTGCCCGTCTAGAAGACCACTTCTGCCCACCTGGAGGACAACTTCTGCCCTTCTGGAGGACTACTTCTGCCAGCTTCATTGAGGACATCTTGCTGCTTGAATGAAGACTTCTCCCGGTAAGTGAATCTTCGGGGATTAGTGTTAGGATTTTTTAAGGGTGTATTGGGTGGGTTTATTTTTTAGGTTAGGGCTTTGGGCAGCAATAGAGCTAAATGCCCTTTTAAGGGCAATGCCCATCCAAATGCCCTTTTCAGGGCAATGGGGAGCTTAGGTTTTTTTAGTAAGGGTTTTATTTGGGAGGTTGGTTGTGTGGGTGGTGGGTTTTACTGTTGGGGGGGGGGGTATTTTTTTTACAGGTAAAAGGGCTGATTTCTTTGGGGCAATGCCCTGCAAAAGGCCCTTTTAAGGGCTATTGGTAGTTTAGTTTAGGCTAGGGTTTTTTTTTTTATTTTGTGGGGATGGCTTTTTTATTTTGATTGGGCTCTTAGATTAGGTGTAATTAGTTTAAAGATCTGTAATTTGTTTTTTATTTTCTGTAATTTAGTGTTTGTTTTTGTGATTTAGCTAATTTAATTTTATTTATTTAATTGTATTTAATGTAGGTAATTTATTTAATTGTAGTGTAGTGTTAGGTGTTATTGTAACATAGGTTAGGTTTTATTTTACAGTTCAATTTGTATTTATTTTAGCTAGGTAGTTATTAAATAGTTAATAACTATTTAGTAACTATTCTACCTAGTTAAAATAAATACAAACTTGCCTGTAAAATAAAAATAAACCCTAAGATAGCTACAATGTAACTATTAGTTATATTGTAGCTAGCTTAGGGTTTATTTTATAGGTAAGTATTTAGTTTTAAATAGGAATAATTTAGTTAATGATAGGAATTTTATTTAAATATTTAAGTTAGGGGGTGTTAGGGTTATACTTAAGTTTAAAGGGTTAATAAATTTATAATAGTGGCAGCGACGTTGGGGACGGCAGATTATGGGTTAATAAATGTAGGTAGGTGGCACCAATGTTGGGGTCAGCAGATTAGGGGTTAATAAATATAATGTAGGTTGCGGCGATGTACGGAATGGAAGATTAGGGGTTAATAAGTATAATGTAGGTGGCGCAGATGTTAGGGGTGGCAGATTAGGGGTTAATAATATTTAACTAGTGTTTGTGAGGCAGGAGTGCGGCGGTTGAGGGGTTAATACGTTTATTATAGTGGTGACGATGTCCGTAGCGGCAGATTAGGGGTTAAAATTTTTATTATAGTGTTTGCGATGCGGGAGGGCCTCGGTTTAGGGGTTAATAGGTAGTTTATGGGTGTTAGTGTACTTTTTAGCACTTTAGTTATGAGTTTTATGCTACAGCGTTGTAGTGTAAAACTCATAACTACTGACTTTAGAATGCGTTACGGATCTTGTCGGTAGAGGCTGTACCGCTCACTTTTTGGCCTCCCAGGACAGACTTGTAATACCAGCACTATGAAAGTCCCATAGAAAAAAGGGTTTACGAAGTTTACGTAAGTCGGTTTGCGGTAAGGCCAACAAAGTGTGCGGTACACCTATACCTGCAAGACTCGTAAAAGCAGCGGGCATAAAAAAGCAGCGTTAAGACCTGTTAACGCTGCTTTTTTACCTTAACGCACAACTCGTAATCTAGCCGTATGATATTAAAGACCTTTTAAACACCACAAAATCAAAGAAGAAAAAAAGGAACATATAGTATATAACTTACGCAGGGATGAGGCAGTAGATGTCGCTCGTAGGAAGTTGTGCAAGCCGTCTTCACTGTCACTTGTACTGGCCATGCTGTTCCTCATTTGCATTACAGACAGCTGGGAGCAGAGGCTAGGCTGTCTATCTAGTTTTTTGGCAACCTATATTAAAGTTAGTAGAATGTATATATAAATACAAGTCACATATTCTTGCATGGAGTAAAATAACGTCTTCAATAAAATGTTTCTATCAGAGTGGAAAATTAAAGACACAGAATACTCAAAATGTCTTTATCATGCATATAAAAACCCCATTAAAAATATATAAAACTATTATTTGCATGAATTTTTTTTAGAAAAAGCTGTTTAAATTTGAAGTTAACCTAACAGGAAGTTCATATTTATATACCTGTGAATCTGTTGCTTATTGGCTAATAGGGGCAACTCATCTCACACAACATTAGTTTATTTAGCACAAACATGTCTGTTTTTTAAAAAGCAAATCACTGTATATCATTTTGAAATATTAACTTTTTAGAGGGAACAGATTATTTTTTTATCACAATGTACCTTATAAGGAACAATTACCTTAAACCCGTTTAGATGAAAATAATATATATATATATCCTATATTATAAAAGACAAGTGTTTGTCTGAAGCCGTCATGCGCAGTACAGACAAACACTTGGCCTTAGACAGCTGATCGCACGCGCATGGGTGAAACACAGCAGCGCGAGGACCGGGCAGCACAGCTGATCGCACGCGCAGGGGTGAAACACAGCAGCGCGAGGACCGGGCAGCACAGCTGATCGCACGCGCAGGGGTGAAACACAGCAGCGCGAGGACCGGGCAGCACAGCTGATCGCACGCGCAGGGGTGAAACACAGGAGAGAGAGGACCGGGCAGCACAGCTGATCACACGCGCAGGGGTGAAACACAGGAAAGAGAGGACCGGGCAGCACAGCTGATCGCACGCGCAGGGGTGAAACACAGGAGAGAGAGGACCGGGCAGCACAGCTGATCGCACGCGCAGGGGTGAAACACAGGAGAGAGAGGACCGGGCAGCACAGCTGATCGCACGCACAGGGGTGAAACACGAGAGAGAGAGAGAGAGAGAGAGAGCGATAGAGAGTTATATATAACACATAACACAACACGGCCCGTGTGAACGGGCTTTAGGACTAGTATATATATATATATATATATATATTTGTGTGTGTGTTTTCATTAAAGAGTGTAGTGTGCAGGGTGTGTGAATATCAAAATAATGAGAAGTGTTATACTATATAATTAATTATATGTTTACAGTTATAATAAAAGGCCACTCATGAATTACACCCTTAATAAATATGAGGTATTAGTAAAATGTAATCCACCACACAACTTTGAAAACAAAAATCCACAAATCCAAGATTTCTTTGATTTATATATCTATTAAATATACCTATATAATGGGCTAGATTAAAAGTGAAGCGCTAATTTATCATGCACCCGCAAATGGGCAAATTTGCCAGTTTAAGGGTGCGCAATAAATAACCAGCCATTACAAGTGTAGCAATTAGCGCTCAAAAAATTAACCAGAGGTCATACCGTTTTTTTTTTTTTTTTAAAGTGCTACAATGGCCCCAAATTAAAGTATAGTTATTTTTTTATTTTAAAAAAATCTGCACTAAGCATTTTTTGGGGGCTAAAGTTGGCGGGTCTGGGGTGTTAGAAAAAAAAAACGGCGCTGAAAAGTGCCTTTAGATTGCAGTTAATGGGGACTGTGTGTTCCTTGTAAATATATATGTATATATTTATGTGTTAATATACACTGTGACAGAAAGTCTGGTTTGGTGATAGAGGGAGTATATATTAGACCAGTGATTTTTAACCTTTTTTTTGCCGTGGCACACTTTTTTACATAAAAAAATCCTGTGGCACACCACCATCCCAAAATTTAAAAAAAAATCACACATTGTAGCCTAATACAGCATATATATATACACATACACACAAACACACACATACTGTATGTATTGTGCTGTTATGCCATGCCTCCTACAAACTACCCCTGCACTGGGAGTAAAAAACAAGCAAAGTTTAAAAAATATGTCACACTGTTGTCAGTCTGCCGTGGCACACCTGAGGATCTCTCACGGCACACTAGTGTGCCACGGCACACTGGTTGAAAAACACTGTATTAGACCAAGTTTAATACATTTCACTTTACTATTTTGCTAAGAAACCCCAGGGAAGTGATCAGTGTTTTTAGTTGTGAGTACCTTACAGCTGTTAAAGACAATTAAACTCAGGTGTGGCTCATGATTACTGCTCAGAATGGTTTAAAAGGGAAGCATTTATTTAGCTAAGTAGATTACAGCCAGGCAGGAGGCCTGATATGATGTGTTGTGAAAAATATGTACTAAATGTTTTGCTGAATTTCTGTTTGCTGTTACATTCTGTAAAGGACATTTGTATTGCTGCAGACAATGCAGACAGAGATTTGCCGTTTTGGAAGCTTGTGCAGAGACTGAATCTGTTCCTTTTGCCTTACCTGTGAACAAACTGTATGCTGCTTTTAAAGTCACCTTGCTATTTTGGAAGAAAATAAAGTTTTGAAAACTTTAACTGGATTGTTCTCTATTGCATTTAAACCCTAGAAGACAGTGGTTGCCATATTTTCTTGTTACATATGGTGGAGAAGGCGGGTCGCCACATTTTATGTCTGTGGGTTTTATAATTTGCAAACAACATGGAGGAAGTTATTAAAGCACTTATTCAGTCTACCGATGTGCAACAGGAGGCCAATAGAAAAGCTGCTGAAAACAGTGCAGCTCTGCAGCAGTTGGTGTTAGCACAGACGGAGAACGCTATGATTATGTCAAAAACCCAGAAAGAGAGTACTGAAGTGCTGGTGCAACAGATGGTCACATTTCAAGCAGAAACATTCAGGAAGGTTTGTGAGGAACAGCAGAACACCACATGCACCTTGCGGCAAGAGATTCAAGCTATATCTGAGAGACTGAGCTCTGATCCTGCTCGTGGATGTCAAAGCTCTAAAGTTATAAGAGCTAGTCACTATATTCAAAAGATGTCTGCAGTGGACGATGTTGAGGCGTACCTTCTTGCCTTTGAGAGAACAGTGGAATGAGAAGGATGGTCAGCAGATGAGTGGGCGAGCATACTTGCACCTTTTTTAAGTGGAGAACCTCAAAAGGCCTACTTTGACCTAGAGCCGGAGCAAGCCAGTGACTATGACAAGCTGAAGGCTGAGATCCTGGCACGCCTAGGAGTGACTTCTGCAGTACGTGATCAAAGATTCCACTCTTGGAGATATGCATCTGATAAAGCTGCAAGATCACAGATGTTTGACCTCATTCACCTTGGGAGGAAATGGCTGCAACCAGAGGTTAACTCCACTAATAAGATTGTGGAGTTATTGGTGATGGATCACTTTCAACGAGGATTACCTGCTTCCCTGTGTCGATGGGTCAGTCAGGGTGACCCTCAAACTGCAGACTGATTGCTTTAGTGGAAAGGTATATTGTGGCAGGAGAAGTTTTGCATTTACCTCCAGCAGATTTACCCTCCTCTCCTATTTGCCAGAACTCTACAAGAACTGGTAAGACTGTTAAAGGGGGAAGGGGGGTGAGAGACCAGCAGTTATATTTACAAGATACAAGGGAGACTCCTCTTGGAGATAAAGGAACATTTAAATATAACCAACCTGGAGGGAAATCTAATTATAGTATTAAATGTTTTAAGTGTAATGAGGTTGCCAGAGACTGTGCCCTTAAAGATGAACTGATGGACTATAGTACAAGTGATAATACAGGGCCGCACTCATTTCTGTCTAACTGTATTCATCCTGATAATAGTAATGTGTCTAAAAAGCTAGTGAAAAATAGTTAAGCGCTAAAAGCACGGGTTAATTAATAAGCAAAAATTGCAAAGTGTTTGTAAATGATGTTATCAACGTGTTTATATTGTATCTTTGTTTAAAATCAAAAAAACATATTAAGATGGCATCAAAAGTAATTTGGAATAAATGTTAGTATAAAATAGGTGTTAATACAACATCAATAATATATATAGAAATAGCCTAAGTGTAGGTAAATGTTATGTAACCAATATAGAAAGATAAACAATGTATCAAAGTGAAACCATTCAAATAAAGAGAAAGTAGCAATTTAATAAATACAGATAGAATATATCCACTTTAACATATAAAATAAAAGGGACGTCTCCCTTGTAACAATTTAGCTAATATTCGTAATTTGTTAGCTGAACTAATGTACTTGCGATTTAAAAGATGAGAGAGACAGCTTTGGCCTTAGGCTATAAAAATATCTTGACAAAATTTAAAATATGAATGCGATATTCGCACTCTTTTAGAGAATAAACAGAGAGCACTGTTTGGCAAATAGCAAAAAAGACCAAACACAGTGTTGTGTGGCGGGTAAGCTCACTCCTCCTGTTTGGTGAGGCGTTACAACTGTGAGTAGGTGGCGGCATTTATATAATGCCTCTGACGTCACATGCAGATTTTTAAATGTGTAAGGCAGCCGGAGTAGCTTCTGTAAATAAAGGCTTGTTGAAAGTGCACTATTGCAAACAAATAGTTCAGTTTCTTTGGTATTAGCCCCTATTCCTTAGCAAACAAGGAGGTCCTGGGGGAATATACAGATGGTCTTAGCGGTCACAGACTGTGACTATGTTCTCTCTTTGTCGATTGATGTACATAATGATCGATAATAGAGATGCAGAACTTGAACTAAAGAATTGTGTTGACGAGCTTGGCGGTAGCAAGTAGCGACTAGAGGATTCTTGTTATCCTTGTTATAGGCAATCACAAAACCCAAACCAATTCAGCAAAAAAATGGGTTTGTTTTCTTTATGCAGACCCCTAATCCTTATTTTGAAAGGAAGTCCTGGGGGAAATTTTGCAGATGTTCTTTGCGGTCACAGATTGTGACTATATTCCTTTTTCTCCTTTGTTGAAGGTGGTAAATAAGGCAACTAAAACTTCACAGTAGCTTATGAAGTTTGTAGGTGATCTTTGCGGTCGCTGTTTAGCAACTTTTACAGTCCTCTATTAAAGGCACAGCACATAATAAAAGCACTAAATGAAAGTGACAACAGTGTCAAGGTCAACGCGTTTCACCCTTAGGCTTTATCAAGACTAACTGTATTCATCCTGATAATAGTAATGTCTCTCACATGTATTTGGTGACTGTAAATGATAGAATGTGTAAGAATGATAGAATGTGTAAAGCATTACTTGATTCAGGTAGTATGGTTACATTAGTGGCAAAATGTATAGTACCTGATGTGACTATAGATCATATGCATAAAATGGGTATTCTTTGTGTTCATGGTGATAAACGTGAATATGCTACAGCTGATGTACATTTCGAAACTCAATGTGGTTCTTTAAAACATCGGGTAGGTGTAGTAGCCAAATTAGCTCATGAGGTGGTGATAGGAAGAGATTTTCCTACGTTTTTTTTAATTATTGGCTTTAATAGTAAATTCAGCTAAGGAGTCCAAAGGGAAACAAGTGAGGATTTTGTGTTTCCTTTTTCTGAAATTGATTTGGACGAAAACAGTAAAGGTAAAACTTATTGTCCTATGCCTGTATTGATAGGATACCAGCCTATCCAGAATAATGAGCCAGGTGTTAGTACAGAAAGCAATGATGATTTATTAGATTTGGAGGTTAATTGTGGTAATTTTAAAAGTGCCCAATGGGAGGATCCCACTTTGGCTGAAGCAAGAAATGATATCCGGGTTGTAAATGGTGTTATTTCACAGCCAGAAAATCCATTACCTTATCCTCACTTTGAAGTAAATAATAACCTGCTATACAGAATAGACAAAAAGGGCACAGCTATTGTTAAACAGTTGTTGGTACCTCAAGTTTTTCGTAATACAGTGTTAAATCTTGCACATACTAGGGGGGCACATGGGAATGGATAAGACTAAAGAAAGGGTCCTTAGAAGGTTTTACTGGCCAGGTGTGTTTAAGGCCGTTAATAATTATTGCTCTTCATGTCCCAAATGCCAGCTAACTGCTCCCACTAAGGATTTTCGTGGTCCATTAGTGCCTTTACCAATCATTGATGTGCGATTCGAAAGAATTGCCATGGTCCACTGGTGAAGTCAGCCAGAAGACACCAGTATATACTGGTTGTCCTGGATTATGCAACCCGCTATCCTGAGGCAGTACCCCTACGTAATAGTTCTGCAAAATTTATAGCAAAGGAACTTATGCTTATGTTTAATAGAGTGGGTATACCCAAGGACATTTTGACAGATCAAGGGATTCCTTTTATGTCTAAGGTTACAAAAGAATTGTGTAAACTGCTCCATATTAAGCACCTGAAAACTTCAGTATATCACCCTCAAACTGATGGGCTGGTAGAGAGGTTCAATAAGGCCCTAAAGAGTATGTTATGGAAGGCAATTGATGTGGATGGAAAAAATTGGGACCTTTTATTGCCTTATTTAATGTTTTCTATCAGGGAAGTTCCTCAGGCCTCAACAGGGTTTTCACCATTTGAACTTTTGTATGGTCGACATCCACGTGGGTTACTTGATATTGTTAAAGAGACATGGGAAAAGGAAACTACACCCTACAGAAGTGTTATTGAGCATATATCTCAAATGCAGGATCAAATGGAGGCTGTCATGCCCATAGTTAGGGAACATATGGGAAAAGCCCAAGAAGCACAAAAACACAGTTATAATCGTAATTCTAGGGTTAGAGTGTTTCAGCCTGGTGACAGGGTACTAGTTTTAGTCCCTACATAAGAAAATCAATTTTTGGCTACTTGGCACGGCCCATATGAGATAATTGAAAAGGTGGGTGATGTAAACTATAAGGTGAGTCAGCCAGGGAGAAGAAAACCTGAGCAGATATATCACATTAATTTACTGAAGCCCTGGAAGGATAGAGAGGTTTTGTGTGTGGTAAATAGAACAGAGATACCTGTTACTGAGCCAGAGGTAAATGTTTCTGAAACCCTATCTGTGCATCAAAAGCAAGAGGTCAAGGACTTTATTAGAAGGAACAGAGAGGTTTTTTCCATGATGCCAGGGAGAACTAACGTAATTAAACATGACATAGTTACAGAACCAGGGAAAAAAGATTACCTTAAACCCTATAGAGTTCCTGAAGCCCGTAGGGAGGCTATTAAATTGGAGGTGGAAAAAATGTTAAAACTTGGGGTGATTGAAAAATCATACAGTGATTGGATCAGTCCAATTGTGTTAGTTCCTAAACCGGATGGTACTTTACGATTTTGTAATGATTATCATAAATTAAATTGTATTTCAAAATTTGATACCTACCCAATGCCTAGGGTTGATGAGTTAATAGAAAGACTAGGAAAAGCACGTTATTTAAAAACAATTGATTTAACAAAAGGCTATTGGCAGGTACCCCTTTACTGATCAGGCAAAGGAGAAAATTGCTTTTTAAACTCCAGATGGGTTGTTTCAGTATACAGTTTTGCCATTTGGGTTACATGGTGCTCCTGCAACATTTCAGAGAATGATGGATAGAATTCTAAAGCCCCATGTTCTTTATGCTGCAGCATATCTTGATGATGTAATCATTTATAGTACAGATTGGGAATCACATCTCCCAAAAGTTCAGGCAGTTCTTTACTCCATTTTTTCTGCTGGCTTAACTGCGAATCCTTCAAAATGTACCATTGGTTTAGAGGAAGCAAAGTACTTGGGATATACAATTGGGAGAGGATTAGTTAAGCCACAGACAACTAAAATAGAAGCCATACAAAACTGGCCACAGCCCCTAACTAAGAAACAAGTTAGAGCTTTTTTGAGTTTGACTGGATATTATAGAAGGTTTATTCCAGATTTTGCTACAATAGCTGCTCCTTTAACTGATCTTACAAAGGCAAAATCACCAGTGATGGTTAAATGGTTTACAGAAGCAGACAAGGCTTTTAAGCATTTGAAAGATGCCCTGTGTGCATATCCAGTTTTGGTAACTCCAGATTTTTGTAAAGATTTTATAGTGCAGACTGATGCTTCTGATGTTGGTGTGGGGGCTGTTCTTTCCCAAGTGTACCAAGGGGAGGAGAATCCTGTATTATTTCTTAGTAGAAAATTAAACCAACAAGAGAAATTACTCTATTGTTGAAAAAGAATCTTTAGCTATTAAGTGGGCTTTGGAGTCTCTTCGGTACTATTGGGGAGGAAATTCAGGTTGATTACAGATCATTAGTGATGTCACAAATAGTTCGCCGGCGAATAGTTCCTGGTGAACATAGCTTGTTCGCGTTCACCGCGGCGGGCGAACATATGCGATGTTCGGTCCGCCCCCTATTCGTCATCATTGAGTAAACTTTTACCCTGTACCTCACAGTCAGCAGACACATTCCAGCCAATCAGCAGCAGACCCTCCCTCCCAGACCCTCCCACCTCCTGGACAGCATCCATTTTAGATTCATTCGGAAGCTGTATTCTTAGTGAGAGGAGGGACAGTGTAGCTGCTGCTGATTTAATAGGGAAATTGATAGCTAGGCTAGTGTATTCAGTGTCCACTACAGTCCTGAAGGACTCATCTGATCTCTGCAGTAAGGACAGCACCCCAAAAAGCCCTTTTTAGGGTTAGAACATCAGTCTGCTTTTTTTTTCCCCTGTGTAATCTAATTGCAGTTGCCTGCCTGCCAGCGTGTGTGTCAGGCTCACATTGTATACTGTGCCCACTTGCCCAGTGCCACCACTCATATCTGGTGTAACAGTAGTGTACATTTAAAACAACACTTTTTTGACTGTGAAATAATAGCAGACAGCTGCCAGTACCCAAGATGGCCGCCAATAAGGCAGATGGGGAGGGTTAGAGAGCTGTTTTGGGGGGGATCAGGGAGGTTGGGGGCTAAGGGGGGATGCTACACCACAGCATATGTAAATATGCTAAAAAAATATATATAAAAAAAAATTAAAAACCTTTTATTTTAGTACTGGCAGACTTTCTGCCAGTACTTAAGATGGCGGGGACAATTGTGGGGTGGGGGAGGGAAGGGAGCTGTTTGGGAGGGATCAGGGGGTCTGATGTGTCAGGTGGGAGGCTGATCTCTACACTAAAGCTAAAATTAACCCTGCAAGCTCCCTACAAACTACCTAATTAACCCCTTCACTGCTAGCCATAATACACGTGTGATGCGCAGCAGCATTTAGCGGCCTTCTAATTAATTAGTGGGCCTAGATCAATACTTTGCGTTGTCTACTACACTACACTTAAGCTAAAATTAACTCTACAAGCTCCCTACATGCTCCCTAATTAACCCCTTCACTGCTGGGCATAAAACACGTGTGGTGCGCAGTGGCATTTAGCAGGTTTCTAATTACCAAAAAGCAACGCCAAAGCCATATAAGTCTGCTATTTCTGAACAAAGGGGATCCCAGAGAAGCATTTACAACCATTTATGCCATAATTGCATAAGTTGTTTGTAAATAATTTCTGTGAGAAACCTAAAGTTTGTGAAAAAGTGAACAATTTTTTTTATTTGCTCGCATATGGCGGTGAAATGGTGGCATTAAATATACCAAAATGGGCCTAGATCAATACTTTGGGATGTCTTCTAAAAAAAATACATATACATGTCAAGGGATATTCAGGTATTCCTGACAGATATCAGGGTTCCAATGTAACTAGCGCTCATTTTGAAAAAAAGTGGTTTTGAAATAGCAAAGTGCTTCTTGTATTTATTTCCCTATAACTTGCAAAAAAGCAAAGAACATGTTAACATTGGGTATTTCTAAACTCAGGACAAAATTTAGAAACTATTTAGCATGGTTGTTTTTTGGTGGTTGTAGATGTGTAACAGATTTTGGGGGTCAAAGTTAGAAAAAGTGTGTTTTTTTTCCATTTTTTCCCTCATATTTTATAATGTTAGGTGATTTATGCCCTTTATGGATTAAAACCAGACTCTGCATCAACTATGTAATTTTCCATGGGAGTTTTGCCATGGATCCCCCTCCGGCATGCCACAGTCCAGGTGTTAGTCCCCTTGAAACAACTTTTCCATCACTATTGTGTCCCTGTGGGTTTTAAAATTCGCCTGCCTATTGAAGTCTATGGCGGTTCGCCCGGTTCGCAAACTTTTGCGGAAGTTCGTGTTCGCCGTTCGCGAACCCAAATTTTTTTGTTCGCGACATCACTACAGATCATGCTCCTCTCAAATGGATGAGTCAGAATAAGGAGAGGAATGCAAGAGTGACTAGATAGTTTCTTAGTCTGCAGCCTTTTCATTTCTTTGTTGAGCACAGAGCAGGTCTTTTGGAGGGCAATGCTAATGGTCTTTCAAGGTTACACTCTTTAATGTCTATGGTCACTCACTCCACCAAGTGTGAGCTGGGGGGGAGGAAGTGTGACAGAAAGTCTGCACCAATAGAATTTCAGTAGCTCTCATCCTATTGGCTGATTTGAATTTCCAAAATCAAATCAGCCAAAAGGAATGCAAGGGACGCCATTTTGAAAAGGCTCCCTTGCATTGAAGATTCAGCGTACGGCGGTGACCATATAAAGAGGACGATCTGCGTCAGATGTCTTGAAAGATGGACCCGCTCCCCACCACCGGGATGAAGATACAAGATGCCACCTGGATGAAGATAGCAGACGCCACCTGGATGGATGAAGACCTTGCTACCTAGATGAAGACTTCTCGCCGCCTGGATGTCCGAACTTTAAAATGTAGATCGCCGGGGGTTAGTGTTTTTTGGGGTGTTTTTTTTTTTTAGATTAGGGTTTGGGCTTTCTTTAAAGAGCTAAATGCCCTTTTCAGGGCAATGAAAAAGAGCTGAATGACCTTTTAAGGGCAATGCCATACAAATGCCCTTTTCAGGGCAATGGATAGCTTAAATTTTTGTTAAGAGTTAGGTTTTTTATTTTGGGGGGTTGGTTGGGTGGTGGGTTTTACTGTTGGGGAAGTGCACCTCACTTGTAATACCAGCGCACATTTGCGTGTGCTGGTATTACTAAGTTGAGTGCAAATTTTGCTTTCGCAGAAGCGATATTTTGTGCTAAACTTGTAATCTAGCCCAATATGTTGTGGTTAAAAGCCTCCAGCCACCACGGCATAGCGATCTCCTTCAATGAGGTGACGTTTCCACCACTAAACCAATAGCGCGTGTTATCTGTTCTGTATTCTAGCACGCTATTGGTTTACCTCATTGGAAGAAGAGGGCTGTGCCATAGGCGGCTGAAGGCTCTGACTTTAGCAAGCTGCTATGGCACAGACAGGGTGAGTTTAGCACTTGAAAAGTATGAGAAAATGGATTGTAATCATCAAGAATGTTTCTGCACCATATTAAATATAGGGTTTCTTCAAAAAGCCAAAAATGTGTTCTTGGCTCCAAAAAACACCTGAAAACCAATAATTGTGATTACGCTGAAGCAAAAAATGCCATTTTGTGGCCAAAAACGAATCAGCAGATAGATGGAATTGACCCCAAAGTTGGTTATGAAAATTTTAAGACTCTACATAGCTGTTATGAAGGCAAAGGGTGGGTACTTTTAATAATCTCCCATTTTCCGGCCCCCTGCATCATGTGACAGACATCAGCTAATCACAGACTAGTATAGGTATAACCTGTGAGCGTGTGCACATGCTCAGTAAGATCTTGTTCCCCAGAAAGTGTGCATATAAAACGACTATGAAAATGTGATTATGGAAGTAAATTGGAATGTGTCATAAAAATGCATGCTCTATCTGAATCATAAAAGTTTATTTTGACTTGAGTGTCTCTTTAAACTTGCTTCCCTCATTGTCATCTACTCTTCAATTCTTAAACCACAATAATAAAACCACAAATGAGAGAGTATCTTTCACACAACTATTGCAGCAAAGTAACTGTCCACATAATACATTATAAAATAACTGAATATTATATTTCATTGCACATATCTGGAAACATGAATTTTGTGCTAATGTAATGTGTAACTTACCTTGTCACTTAATGTGGGGTCATTCAAGGAGTAAAGTTTATTTGTAATATCTTTACCAATCAAATACTTAAATATTTCATATAGGAATGGCTCAGACTCCAGAAAATAAGTAAGCCTTTCTCGTGACCAACACAAAAACACACAGTTATCATCTGCAGTAATTGTAACCTAAAATCAAAAACAAACACAACATTAGTTAGGAGGTTTACACATTTGCATAAGTGTTTCTGTCAATCTAGTGTTATAAAATATATCTAATGTACTTGGACCACAAACTTTTTTATCTGTTCCCATAATTCTTATTACCTACATATTGACTGTGATCTATATTACTGCAAGTGGGGTTTTTTTGTCATTTTTGTGTGGACCCATTTTATGTTTTGTGGGTCCTTCTAAATTATTTAGGTATGACAGGATTCTTCTTTTGAATTTTGCTTAAAGGGACAGTAAAGTCAAAATTAAACTTTCCTGATTCAGATCGAGCATGTGATTTTAAACAAATTTCTAATTTTCTTGCATTATTAAATTTGATTTGTTCTCTTGATATCCTTTTTAAGAGTAAAGCTAGGTAAGATAGCTCAGGGGCATGCACTTGTCTTTAGTAGTCTATGTATAACATTGGTTAAACATTGTTGCAAAACTGCTGCCAGATGGCTCCTGAGCCAAACTAGGATTACTCGTTAATAAAAAATACCAAGAGAATTTAGCAAAATTGATAACAGAAGTAAATTGGAAAGTTGTTTAAAATTCCATGCTCTATCCAGTCCATTTAAGTTTAATTATGACTTTACTTCCCTTTAATGGAAGTATATACTTTATGTGATGCTAAACTTTCCTTTTGTATAAACAGATCTGGAATGTTAGCGATATTTTAGATGAAGTTTAATTCATCAGTTGTAATTTGTAATTTTAATCTAAAATTACAAAAAATAACAAACACTAAATTATGAAAAATAACAAACGAAATTATCCAAAATAAAAACAATTACACCTAATCTAATAACCCTATAAAAAATAAAAAGCCCCCCAAAATAAAAAACCCTAGCCTACAATAAACTACCATTGCCCTAAAGAAATCAGCTCTTTTCCATGTAGAAAAATACAAAGACTCCCCCAACAGTAAAACCCACCACCCAACCAACCCCCCAAAATAAAAAACCTAACTCTAACAAAAATCTAAGCTATCCATTGCCCTGAAAAGGACATTTGTATGGGCATTGCCCTTAAAAGGTCATTCAGCTCTTTTTCATTGCCCTGAAAAGGGCATTTAGCTCTTTAAAAAGCCCAAACCCTAATCTAAAAAAAAACACCCCAAAAAACACTAACCCCCGGCGATCTACATTTTAAAGTTCGGACATCCAGGCTGCGAGAAGTCTTCATCTAGGTAGCAAGGTCTTCATCCATCCAGGCAGCGTCTGCTATCTTCACCCAAGTGGCATCTTGTATCTTCATCCCAGTGGTGCGGAGCGGGTCCATATTTCAAGACATCTGACGCAGAGCGTCCTCTTCATATGGTCACCGCCGTACACTGAATCTTCAATGAAAGGGAACCTTTTCAAAATGGCATCCCTTGCATTCCTTTTGGCTGATTTGATTTTGGAAATTCAAATCAGCCAATAGGATGAGAGCTACTGAAATTCTATTGGCTGATTTGAATAGCCAAAAGAATTTCAGTAGCTCTCATCCTATTGGCTGATTTAAACAGCCAATAGGATTTCAGTAGTTCTCATCCTATTGGCTGATTTGAATTTCAAAAATCAAATCAGCCAATAGGAATGCAAGGGAAGCCATTTTGAAAAGGCTCCCTTGCATTGAAGATTCAGTGTACGGCAGCGACCATATGAAGAGGACGCTCTGTGCCGTATGTCTTGAAGGATGGACCCGCTCCGCGCCGCTGGGATGAAGATAGAAGATGCCGCTTAGATGAGGATAGAAGACGTCGCCTGGATGGATGAAGACCTCGCCGCATGGATGAAGACTTCTCACCGCCTAGATGTCTGGACTGTAAGTGGATCATCGGGGGTTAGTGTTTTTTTAAACTTTTTTTGGGTGGGTTTATTTTTAGATTAGGGTTTGGGCTTTCTTTAAAGAGCTAAATGCCCTTTTCAGGGCAATGAAAAAGAGCTGAATGCCCTTTTAAGGGCAATGCCCATACAAATGCCATTTTCAGGGCAATGGGTAGCTTAGGTTTTTGTTAGAGTTAGGTTTTTTATTTTGGGGGGTTGGTTGGGTGGTGGGTTTTACTGTTGGGGGGTCTTTGTATTTTTTTTACAGGGAAAAGAGCCGATTTTTTTTTAGGGCAATGCCCTACAAAAGGCCCTTTAAGGGCTATTGGTAGTTTATTGTAGGCTAGGGTTTTTTATTTGGGGGGGGGGGGCTTTTTATTTTTACAGGGCTATTAGATTATGTGTAATTGTTTTTATTTTGGATAATTTCGTTTGTTATTTTTCATAATTTAGTGTTTGTTATTTTTTGCAATTTAGTTTTAGTTATTTTTTGTAATCTAGTATTTTTTATTTTTTGTAATCTTAGATTTAATTTTTTTAGTTGTTTTAGTTTTTTTTAATGTGTAATTTAGTTTATTTAATTTGTAGTTATTTTATTTTTAATATAATAGTAATGTTAGTTTAATATATAGTTTAAACTTAGTTTTTTTTAATTTCACAGGTAAGTTTTTTATTTATTTTAAGATAGGGGTATTGTAATTTTAATTTAAAGTTAGGGGGTTGTTAGGTTAAAGGGTTAATAGCTTAATTTAGTTTTTTGCGATGTGAAAATGCTAGTACTTGCTTTATAAAAATACTACTTATTCCTTTTTGCCAAAAATATCTAAAATTTCATCCGAATGTTCAGATGTTAATAATGCAAGTATAAAAATATGCTAGCCACAATCATGTTTTAATTTCTACAATAAAGGCTGTATTATGTATGGCTGTTCACTTGTGTGCATACAATGTGTTCAGTCTAGTTTCTGAATATTTGCTTTACATTTAGTGAGCATGGCTGGTATAGATATTTACATCTTTATTAAAACAAAATGTATGCTTACCTGATAAATTTTTATTTCTTTCATGATGAGGAGAGCCATAACACTTGAGAATATCCACCCCCCCCCTGACCACTAGGGGAGGCAAATTAAACCCCAACACATCAGCGCTTTAAATCCCTCCCCCTTCCAATGATCCTAAGTCATACATAAAGTCAAGTAAATGAGGAAAAAAAGAAAAGCAGGAAAGAAAGTGGAGCAAACAAGGGCAAAACAAGTACTTCCACAATCTGAACAAAATGAAATTGTGGGGCTCGTGGGCTCTCAACAAGTTATCAGGTAATTATAAATATTGTTTTTTCATCAGGTGGTGAGAGTCCATGAGCCATCACATGTGGGAATCAATACCTAGACTGTAGAGCTCACAAGACCACCACGAATAGGGGGGACAAACGGTAAAGGCAGGAAGTTACTATTCAGGCACTACAGTGCACAGAACTTTACTGCTAAAAGCAGCCTCAGAAGAAGCATACACATCAAAGTGATAAAACTTAGAAAAAGTGTGCAAAGAAGAACAAATCTGATCAATAGATGCCTCATTATGAAAAGCCCTTGCAGTAGTAAATGCTCTAGTGGAATTAGCAGTAATGCGCTCAGGGGAAGATTTCCCCAGAGCTAAATAAGCCTTGAAAATTAAGGTTCAAGCCAAGCTGCTAAAATAAAAGCAATGGCCTTCTGACCCTTGTGAAGCCCAGAAAAATTAAGAAAAATAAAAGACGAAAGTCTGAAATCCTTTGTTGCTTCCACATAATATTTAAGAGCATCCAAGTTGTGAAGAAGACGCTTCTTAGAATTCTTAGGAAAAGAAGAAACCACAATTTCCTGATTGATAGTATCTGTGAATACCACTTCAGGAGGAAGAGAATAACTAGTAAGAAAAACAGATTTATCCTGATGAAAAATCTGAAAAGGAGGTTCGCAAGACAAAGCTGAAAGCTCATATACTCTTCTAGCAGAAGAAATAGCTAGAAGAAAAAGTACCTTCCAAGATAAAAGTTGAAGGTCTAAACCATGCATAGGCTCAAAAGGAGAGATTTGAAGAACCCGCAAAACCACATTCAGATTCCAAGCAGGAGAAACTGGATGAATAACTGGTTTTATCATTATCAGAACATACAAAATGAGCACAGCAACTTGCTTTTAAAGTCCTAATAACAAACTTATTCATGGTGCACACTGTTATTGGGGTTTCTGCTTACCCCCATCTGGAAGACCACTTCTTCCCGTCTGGAGGACCACTTCTGCCGGCTTCGTTGAGGACATCTTGCCGCTTAGATGAAGACTTCTCCCGGTAAGTGAATCTTCGGGGGTTAGTGTTAGGATTTTTTCAGTTTGTATTAGGTGGGTTTTATTTTTAGGTTAGGGCTTTGGGCAGCAAGAGAGCTAAATGCCCTTTTAAGGGCAATGCCCATCCAAATGCAGTTTTCAGGGCAATGGGGAGCTTAGGTTTTTTTAGTTAGGGTTTTATTTGGGGGTCTAGAATGAAAGATAAACAAGGGACGCCAACATAGTGTGAATCGTTAAAACAACAAATATAAAAGTGATGTGCAAAAAAACTACTCACAAGGAAAGTGGCACCTTAAATGAATAAGGTGCGATAAAGCAGGCTGACATTCAAATTCCAGCAGTCAGTACGCTGGAGGTCTCACCCAGAGGACCTGTGGAATCCAGATAGGCGTCTAGAAAGTAGCACCCACGTTTTTTAGGGCCAATGGCCGGACCAGGTGAGCTGCAAGCTGATAGGTGTTCTCCTGCTGCACTCACGCCACCAAGACTTTTCTCCAAAACTGACAGTGTCAGTGTATGAAAGGTTCCGTGGTAAAAGTCCTGTTTCAAAAACAAGTGGATCGTGGAAAGAAGCAATAATACCGGGTTGTGGTATAAAACAAACAATATTTATTTTGCAACGCGTTTCTCAGTCTATTCCAGACCGTTTCATCAGGCATAATCCTATTCGCAATTACCAAATATATCTGGAAAAAAATATATATCATAGTAAACTGGACATATATTAACATGTGTGTATATGTATATCTCATCTCCTGGTTGGATTCGAACCCAGGACCTAATGTGTGCTAGGCAATGGATAAATAAAAAGGCTACCTTTATGTCTTGTTTAAAATTCTTTGCAAAAAGGATTAGTATTGATACAAAATATATAAATTGATCTACATGTCTCACAATGTCTAGAAGATAATCTTATTTGGTCTTTTTAATAAATGACTCTAATTTTTAAAACATAAAAAAAAAAATTTAAATATAAAACTAAAAAAGAAATGTTCAATTCCTTTTAGTTTGGTTTTAAAAATGAGAGTCATTTATTAAAAAGACCAAATAAGATTATCTTCTAGACATTATGAGACATGTAGATCAATTTATATATTTTGTATCAATACTAATCCTTTTTGCAAAGAATTTTAAACAAGACATAAAGGTAGCCTTTTTTATTTATCCATTGCCTAGCACACATTAGGTCCTGGGTTCGAATCCAACCAGGAGATGAGATATACATATACACACATGTTAATATATGTCCAGTTTACTATGATATATATTTTTTTCCAGATATATTTGGTAATTGCGAATAGGATTTTTTTATATACTTTTTATTTAAGTGTTATCTGTGCGGTCACAATTGTTCAAACCAATTTATACAATGTATCAAAAGTTAAATGTTTTTGCAATTGCAACATTGTTAATAGATTTGACCTTTTGTTTCAATTTTGGGTCACTGTGGGTTTAAATAGATCTCTATTGTTAACTATGATTATGCCTGATGAAACGGTCTGGAATAGACTGAGAAACGCGTTGCAAAATAAATACTGTTTGTTTTATACCACGCCCCGGTATTTTTGCTTCTTTCCACGATCCACTTGTTTTTGAAACAGGACTTTTACCACGGAACCTTTCATACACTGACACTGTCAGTTTTGGAGAAAAGTCTCGGTGGCGTGAGTGCAGCAGGAGAACACCTATCAGCTTGCAGCTCACCTGGTCCGGCCATTGGCCCTAAAAAACGTGGGTGGGACATTGATAAGTACTTTTTATATATTTTACTCATCACCACAAATATCATTGTTTATCTGTGATATCTGATCATTTCAATGTATCACTAAAATTATACACAAATTGTCCTGATCACTTGTTTTACTCACAACTTGTTTTCGTCATTATTATTAATTTTTCACACATACCAAACACTGTGCTGTTTATATTTATTTATGCATATGGGTACAAACCCAATCATAAAGTGTTAGGTCCTACTTTGATAACCTGTGTTTCAAGCGCATCCTCTTAGGTTTTTCCTCCTCAGGAATTTCTTTTTATTTTATTTGGGGGGTTGGTTGTGTGGGTGGTGGGTTTTACTGTTGGGGGGGTGTTTGTATTTTTTATTTACAGGTAAAAGAGCTGATTTCTTTGTGGCAATGCCCCGCAAAAGGCCCTTTTAAGAGCTATTGATAATTTAGTTTAGGCTAGGGTTTTTTTATTTTGGGGGGGCTTTTTTATTTTTATAGGGCTATTAGATTAGGTGTAATTAGTTTAAATATCTTGTAATTTGTTTTTTATTTTCTGTAATTTAGTGTTTTTTTGTAATTTAGATAATTGTATTTAATTTATTTAACTGTATTTAATTTATGTAAGTTATTTAATTGTAGTCTAGTGTCAGGTGTTAGTGTAACTTAGGTTAGGTTTTATTTTACAGGTAAATTTGTATTTATTGTATCTAGGTAGTTATTAAATAGTTAATAACTATTTAGTAGCTATTCTACCTAGTTAAAATAAATACAAACTTGCCTGTAAAATAAAAATAAACCCTAAGCTAGATACGATGGGGCCTAGTTATCAAGCCGTCAACCTCAAATACGCTGGAATTCCGCAGCGTATTTGTGGCGAGGCTGATTCGCCTTAGTTATCAAAGGCTCGAGACCGGCAAAAGTAGAATTTTGTGACGTAAGCATCGATCCGCCGGACTCAGTCTGACACAGATCGATTCTTACGTCACTCCAGATATTCCGCACACAAGTGCGGCACATTCTCACTACTTTTGCTAGCTATCAAAAAACTAGCAGGTACGCTCGGCACTTTTACGGCCCAGCGTACCTGGTTTTCAATCCGCCACCCCTGGAGGCGGCGGATCCCATAGGAATCAATGGAAGTCTGACCATAGCGAAAGTACAAGTTCGCTGCTGACAGACATCCCATTGATTTCTATGGGAGCTGTCTACACCTAACACCCTAACATGTACCCCGAGTCTAAACACCACTAATCTGACCCCCCCTACACCGCCACAACTAAATAAAGTTATTACCCCCTAAACCGCCGCTCCCGGAGCCCACCGCAAGCTACTCTATACATATTAACCCCTAAACCGCCGCTCCCGGAGCCCACCGCAACTATAATAAATGTATTAACCCCTAAACCGCCGCTCCCTGAACCCGCCGCAACCTATATTAAATGTATTAACCCCTATCCTGCCCCCCACTACGCCGCCGCCACTGTCATAAAATTATTAACCCCTAAACCTAAGTCTAACCCTAACCCTAACGCCCCCCTAACTTAAATATTAATTAAATAAATCTAAATAAATTAACTCTTATTAAGTAAATGAATCCTATTTAAAACTAAATACTTACCTTTAAAATAAACCCTAATATAGCTACAATATAAATAATAATTATATTCTAGCTATCTTAGGATTTATATTTATTTTACAGGTACCTTTCGATTTATTTTAACCATGTACAATAACTATTAAATAGTTATTAACTATTTAATAGCTTACCTAGCTAAAATAAAGAGTAATGTACCTGTGAAATAAATCCTAACCTAAGTTACAATTACACCTAACACTACACTATACTTTAATAAATTATTCCTATTTAAAAATAAATACCTACCTGTAAAATAAACCCTAAGATAGCTACAATATAATTAATAATTATATTATAGCTATCTTAGGATTAATATTTATTTTACAGGTAACTTTGTATTTATTTTAGCTAGTTAGAATAGTTATTAAATAGTTATTAACTATTTAATAACTACATAGCTAAAAGAAATACAAAATTACCTGTAAAATAAATCCTAACTTAAGTTACAATTAAACCTAATACTACACTATCATTAAATTAATTAAATAAACTACCTACAAATAACTACAATTAAATACAATTACATAAACTAACTAAAGTACAAAAAATAAAAAAAGCTAAGTTACAAAAAATAAAAAAATAAGTTACAAACATGTTACAAATATTACAACAATTTTAAGCTACTTACACCTAATCTAAGCCCCCTAATAAAATAACAAACCCCCCCAAAATAAAAAAAATGCCCTACCCTATTCTAAATTAAATAAATTTCAAAGCTCTTTTACCTTACCAGCCCCTAAAAGGGCCATTTGTGGGGGCATGCCCCAAAGAAAACAGCTCTTTTGCCTGTAAAAGAAAAATACAACCCCCCCCAACATTAAAACCCACCACCCACATACCCCTAATCTAACCCAAACCCCCCTTACAAAAACCTAACACTAATCCCCTGAAGATCATCCTACCTTGAGTCGTCTTCACTCAGCCGAGCCACCGATGGAACTGAAGAGGACATCCGGAGCGGAAGAAGTTAATCCTCCAAGCGGCGCTGAAGAAATCTTCCATCCGATGAAGTCATCTTCCAAGCCGGGTCTTGAATCTTCCTTCCGCCGACGCGGAACCACCTTCTTCACCGACGGACTACGACGAATGACGGTTCCTTTAAGGGACGTCATCCAAGATGGCGTCCCCTCAATTCTGATTGGCTGATAGGATTCTATCAGCCAATCGGAATTAAGGTAGGAAAAATCTGATTGGCTGATGGAATCAGCCAATCAGATTGAGCTCGCATTCTATTGGCTGTTCCAATCAGCCAATAGAATGCGAGCTCAATCTGATTGGCTGATTGGATCAGCCAATCGGATTGAACTTGAATCTGATTGGCTGATTCCATCAGCCAATCAGATTTTCCTACCTTAATTCCGATTGGCTGATAGAATCCTATCAGCCAATCGGAATTGAGGGGACGCCATCTTGGATGACGTCCCTTAAAGGAGCCGTCATTCGTCGTAGTCCGTCGGTGAAGAAGGTGGTTCCGCGTCGGCGGAAGGAAGATTCAAGACCCGGCTTGGAAGATGACTTCGCCCGGATAGAAGACCTCTTCAGCGCCTCTTTGAAGATGACATCGGCCGGATCGAAGACTTTTCTTCAGCGCCGCCTGGATGATGACTTCATCAGATGGAAGATTTCTTCAGCGCCGCTTGGAGGATTAACTTCTTCCGCTCCGGATGTCCTCTTCAGTTCCATCGGTGGCTCGGCTGAGTGAAGACGACTCAAGGTAGGATGATCTTCAGGGGATTAGTGTTAGGTTTTTGTAAGGGGGGTTTGGGTTAGATTAGGGGTATGTGGGTGGTGGGTTTTAATGTTGGGGGGGGGGGGTTGTATTTTTCTTTTACAGGCAAAAGAGCTGTTTTCTTTGGGGCATGCCCCCACAAATGGCCCTTTTAAGGGCTGGTAAGGTAAAAGAGCTTTGAAATTTATTTAATTTAGAATAGGGTAGGGCATTTTTTTATTTTGGGGGGGTTTGTTATTTTATTAGGGGGCTTAGATTAGGTGTAAGTAGCTTAAAATTGTTGTAATATTTGTAACATGTTTGTAACTTATTTTTTTTATTTTTTGTAACTTAGCTTTTTTTATTTTTTGTACTTTAGTTAGTTTATGTAATTGTATTTAATTGTAGTTATTTGTAGTTAATTTATTTAATTAATTTAATGATAGTGTAGTATTAGGTTTAATTGTAACTTAAGTTAGGATTTATTTTACAGGTAATTTTGTATTTCTTTTAGCTATGTAGTTATTAAATAGTTAATAACTATTTAATAACTATTCTAACTAGCTAAAATAAATACAAAGTTGCCTGTAAAATAAATATAAATCCTAAGATAGCTATAATATAATTATTAATTATATTGTAGCTATCTTAGGGTTTATTTTACAGGTAAGTATTTATTTTTAAATAGGAATAATTTATTAAAGTATAGTGTAGTGTTAGGTGTAATTGTAACTTAGGTTAGTTTTTAGTTTACAGGTACATTTCTCTTTATTTTAGCTAGGTAAGCTATTAAATAGTTAATAACTATTTAATAGCTATTGTACCTAGTTAAAATAAATTGAAAGTTGCCTGTAAAATTAAAAAAAATCCTAAAATAGCTAGAATATAATTATTATTTATATTGTAGCTATATTAGGGTTTATTTTAAAGGTAAGTATTTAGTTTTAAATAGGATTCATTTACTTAATAAGAGTTAATTTATTTAATTAATATTTAAGTTAGGGGGGCGTTAGGGTTAGGGTTAGACTTAGGTTTAGGGGTTAATAATTTTATTACAGTGGCGGCGGCGTAGTGGGGGGCAGGATAGGGGTTAATAAATTTATTATAGGTGGCGACGGTGTAGGGGGGGCAGATTAGGGGTTAATAAATTTATTATAGGTGGCGACGGTGTAGGGGGGGCAGGATAGGGGTTAATAGGTTTAATATAGGTTGCGGCGGGTTCATGGAGCGGCAGTTTAGGGGTTAAACTATTTATTTAGTTGCGGAGAGGTGCGGGATCAGCAGGATAGGGGTTAATAATTTTATTATAGAGGGCGACGGTATAGGGGGGGCAGGATAGGGGTTACTAGGTATACTGTAGGTGGCAGCGGTTTCCGGGAGCGGCGGTTTAGGGGTTAATACCTTTATAAGAGTTGCGGCAGGGTCTAGGAGCGGCGGTTTAGGGGTTAATACATTTATAAGAGTTGCGGCGGGGTCTAGGAGCGGCGGTTTAGGGGTTAGTAACTTTATTGAGTTGCGGGAGGCTCCGGGGGCGCCGGTATAGGGGGTAGAACAGTGTAGTTTAGTGTGAGTGCTTAGTGACAGGCTAGCAATAAAGCTGGGAAAAAGCCGAAGGGCAGCGAGATCGGATGAGTGATAACTGTCACAGTCCGCTGCTCATCGCCCCGCGGCTTTTTGACAGCTTTATTTGATAACTTAGGCGTATTTTTTCAGGTCCGTGGCGGCGAAGGTAGGCGAGCTTAGGCGGGCGTATTGGGCCGGCGAAGCCAGAAAAGTAGACGGCTTGATAACTACCCCCCAATGTAACTATTAGTTATATTGTAGCTAGCTTAGGGTTTATTTTATAGGTAAGTATTTAGTTTTAAATAGGAATAATTTAGTTAATGATAGTAATTTTATTTATATTTATTTAAATTATATTTAAGTTAGGGGGTGTTAGGGTTAGACTTAGGTTTAGGGGTTAATAAATTTAGAATAGTGGTGGCGACATTGGGGGCAGAAGATTAGGGGTTAATAAATGTAGGAAGGTTGCGGAGACATTGGGGGAGGGAGATTAGGGGTTAATAAATATAATGTAGGTGTTGGGGGCAGCAGATTAGGGGTTAATAAGTATAATGTAGGTGGCGGCGATGTCGGGGGCGGCAGATTAGTGGTTAATAAGTATTATGTCGGTGTCGGCGATGTTGGGACGGCAGATTAGGGGTTAATAAGTGTAAGATTAAGGGTGTTCAGACTCGGGGTTCATGTTAGGGTGTTAGGTGTAAACATAAATTTTGTTTCCCCATAGGAATCAATGGGGCTGCGTTACTGAGTTTTACGCTGCTTTTTGGCAGGTGTTAGACTTTTTCTCAGCTGGCTCTCCCCATTGATGTCTATGGGGAAATCGTGCACGAGCATGTATGACCAGCTCACCGCTCACTTAAGCAGTGCTGGTATTGGAGTGCAGTGTGGAGCGCAATTTTTCTCTACGCTCACTTCTTGCCTGTTAACGCCAGGTTGATAAAAACCCGTAATACCAGCGCTGCAGGTAAGTGAGCGGTGAGAATAAACTGCAAGTTAGCAATGCACAGCTCATAACGCAAGACTCTAGGCAAGAGATATTGCTTACTTATTTTACACAATGGATGCACACAAATATTCATAGAGGTGGCTAGATTGTTTAATTCAGTTAAATCCTTGTAGGTTTTAATCATTTTACCGCTACATCCCAAACAAAACAAAGGAATTAATGATGTTCGCAACTATTTAATATACTTAAGATGTAGCATTACCTGAAATTTTTCACCTCTATTCATCTCTGTTGATCGAAATTCAGGTGAATCAATATATGCATTGGGATATATATTATGAAGAAAATGCCCACGATAGGATACCTTCATTCTGTAAATATGTGAAAATAAATTCAAAGTTATTACATAATTCAGATTACAAATATATGTGAATATTATAACAGTGTAATTACATCAATGAATTAATGCATAATACAAACATGTTTTCTTGGTTCAACATTATAGTATTTCTCCAATTAAAAGAGCTTGTTCCTTGATGTAGATGGACATCATTTTCAAGAAACTCCTTCATATAATTTAAAATGCCTCTCCACTACTGCTCATCTATTTTTGCATCTCCTATGCCACTAAAAGGATTGTCTTTCATCAATGTTGTTATTTTTAATATTCTTTTATTGGTTTCACTCCCTGAATTTACACTTCCTGACTCTACAAAGGGTGTAAATACATTTGGTACATAGACTATACAACACTGTAACAACATGCTTGGAAGAAGTAGTGTAAACAATTATTACATAGAGAAGCATTAAAGGGATACTGAACACAAATTCTTTCTTTCATGATTCAGATAGAGCATGCAATTTTAAGCAACTTTCTAATATACTCCTATTATCAATTTTTCTTCTTTCCTTTGCTATCTTAATTTAAAAAAGATGGCATCTAAGATAAAGAGCCAGCCAATTTTTGGTTCAGTACAGCACTTGTTTATTAGTCGGTGAATTTATCCATCAGGTTGTTCACCAAAAATGGGCCGGCTTCTAAACTTACATTCTTGCTTTTCAAATAAAGATACCAAGAGAATGAAGACAATGTTATAATAGGAGTAAATTAGAAAGTTGCTTAAAATTGCATGCTCTATCTGAATCACAAAAGAAAACATTTGGGTTTAAGAAGAGCAACATAAGGCAAGTGGTTGGGTGAAGTGCACTCCTGCACAAGCAGCTCTTTATTTTTATATATTTATACTTAATTTAAGTGAATTGTGCAGCAGAATTTGTAAAATCACTTCTGGATCTATTTCTAAATGTATAAAATTATAAAACATACAGTGTAAAGCTTAAGGGGCCGAATTATCATTGTGCGAGCAGACATGATCTGATATTGCGGATCATGTCCGCTGCACATCGATAAATGCAAACAGTATATGCTTTTAGACCGCTGCTTCATAACTTGTGTTTCCGGAGAGCCTGAAGGCTCGCCAGAAACGCGGGGCGCCAAGCTCCATACGGAGCTTGATAAATATGCCCCTAAATGTAATAATACTGAAAGAATCCAATCTGAATGGTAAATTAATATAAAATAAAAAATACAAAGCACAAAGTGTAAGTGTAACAAAACTCTCATATCATGCCGTACTGTATTGCACTGGATTTATCTCTCCTTCACATACAGAAATGCAGAGAGCACCCCTTAGACAAGTATAGCAACATTTACCTGTCTAGAATTTTGTGAGAGATCTGGCAGTGCTGAGGAGTTCCACCCTTTTTCTTTTAGCATTCAATGAGTTCAGCCCCTGTGGAGTTTGCCCTATAATTTCTCTCCGAACACAACAATCTTTTATCATCAAGCCCAAATGCAAATTGTCAAAAGAATGAAGACTGAACATATTAGTTTTTTTTAATAGCATAGTGGTTATGTTGGGATAATAAGTAACAGATCTAATTGGAACACTATTAGTATTCATCCTCATTCTCAGGATACACAATAAATATAGCAATGCCTGCATAAATTCTACAATTATTGTCAAGTTCTTAGTTTCCTCTGTTGAACATACCTAAAAAAACAACTGCTTATCAGTTATGGAGGTGATAAATTATGACCTGGTATGGTATTCAGATTCAAAGACTATCATTAAAGATCTGGAAGATAATCAGCACAGGCTTTTTTACAGGATTCCATTTCTACTTGGATAAAGACCTGAGGAATCTATGTAGATTTGCTTGACCCACATAGGTGGGAAAGATTTGGACTCAACTGTGATTTCTGCCTTATTTTCAGTCCTGAACAAGAATATTTGTCAAGGGATCTATAACCTTTGGCCACAATGGAGTTACTTGGAAGTTTAGAAGAATTTTGCTGCAGCTTCTCCCACTCTTCCCTTAGTGCTCATATGAGTCTGACACAGTGAACTGAATTGTTATTTTTTACATGATTAAGATAGACCTTTAGGTCTCTATATGCCTTGTTTTTTTGCCTTTCAGAATCTTGTTTCTATTCTATAATTTAAGGGTAGCTTTACAAAGGGTCGAGCGGACATAATTCGCTGTAGCAAATCTTATCTGCTCGACCTTGCTAAATGTCGACAGCATTTATCATTGCACACACATTTCTAGTGATATGCTTGTGCAATGCCACCCCCTGCTCATTGGCGGCCAATCGGCTGCTAGCAGGGGGTGTCAATCATCCAGATTGTATCGTATCAGGATGATTTCAGTCCGTTACCTAGGGGACCGGTTCAGGAGAGCTTGTCTCATGTGTTAACTAGCTTGCTCCAGCAGTGATTTGATAATATATGTGTGTTAATTTGCTAAGTGGGTATGATGCTCTAACGTATGTGTGTATGATTGTGTTACTGCATAGGGAAAGGTAATCCTTGATAAGGCTCCTGCTAAACAAGGAGTTTATTGGAGAAGGGATTTAAGATTGTTTGCCCTAAACTATGTGTGAGACGATGCTATAAACACAGGGAATCCCTAATCCTTAATACAGCTCCCGCTATAGAAAGAGCTTAGTTGAGAAGGGACTACAGATTGTTTGCTTGTTGCTCCTTGACTATGTGACTGATCACTACGTTTCGCCAAGTATGCAAGTGAGATTAATATAAAAGCATTATGCTATAATTGAATTTGATACTATTGCTGTACTTGGTTTGTAAATGTAACTATCTCCTAATAGGAGCTCTAAACTACCTTTTTTGCCTTCTCATCTGGACATTGAGTTTTGCCTTCCCTACAAGTGCGTTGCTACACAGTACTTATGATTACACTGAATCATTGCTATTCAGATCCCACCTTAGAATAATAATCTCACCTATTTTCTATTTTGGATCTTAACTCTGCGGAGTTCAAGTGTTTTTAACGTATGAATGTCGTGATTCTATTATTAAAATATAAGGAATGAAAGGCTATTTTGTTTCTATTTCACTATTGAAGTAAACAAAAAAAATACACTAACCATACATATTTAGCACTCTTTTCTTTGTTGCATATCTTGCAACTCATTTTTAAGTGAGTCTTCCAAGTTCTTCTTACCCCCCTATAAGTGCTTGATGCAATCTTAATATAATGATATCACTTTTAGTATAATATTCTGTGTTTACTACCTTATCAACCTTTTCATATCACAGGCTTCTAAACTCCTCAGAGACTCATGGGTTACAGGAAATAAGAAAACCTATTTTTTTTCCGTTTCTGTAGCACATATTGCTAATTTTCTTTGAAACATATCTCTCATGTTTTATACTCTACTTTCTTTTCTTTCTTGTCGTCGCATTTCTGATGTTAGCAGCACTATTGATTTTGATGCTATTCTGTTCCCTCAAGATGGTGTTTTTTGTTCTCTGTCTCGTAGAAAAAAGACTAGGGGGGCGATTTATCAAGCAGCAGATGCTGCTTATTTTGCATAAGCCTTCTGGCTCACCATAAACAGGAGTTAAGAAGCAGCGGTCTTAAGACCGCTGCTCCTTAACTCGTCCGCCACCTCTGAGGTGGCAGACTGCAATCATCCCGATCGGATACGATCAGGATGATTGACACCCCCTGCTATCAGCCGATTGGCCACAAATGTGCAGGGAGCGGCATTGCGCAAGAATTTCACCAGAAATGCTTGTGCAATGATAAATGTCAACAGCGTATGCTGTCGGCAATTAGCGATGTTGGGTAGACATGATTCGCTACAACAAATCATGTCCGCCCGACATTTGATAAATTGGTCCCTAGGTCTTTGTCTATTTCCTATTCTTGTTTTCCATCTCATCCCAAGAAAATTGTGTAGCTCACTGTCTCAAAGACTACTTATATCATACGAATTCTCTTTGTTCTGCTAATTCTAAGCAATAACTAATGTTTATTTTACATCATTTTTCTGTTTCCCCTACTTCTCTCTCTAGATGGGTTAAATGGATCATAACTGAGGCAGGTATTGATAATTCTGATTATCCTAGCTTTAGTATAGGTATAATCTTTTCTTCACTTTCTCTTTATTATGAAATGTTATATGTTTAATGTCTAACTAATGACATTTTTTATTTCAGTTCAAAATGTCTGGGGTTCAACAGAGCATGTCTTTCAACATCTGCAAAAAGTTTTCATTTTCAAGATGGATCTCTTCAAACAGTTTTCTTTAAGTTTCAACCTTCGTGGTCAAGTTTTTCTTTGTTCGGACAATCCAATTGTTTTTCCTTGGACTTTTGGGGGTTTTAATGTTTTGTAATTTCTATTGTTCTAACTTTTAATGGACATAATACCCATATGCTATATCACTTGAGAGTAATGCAGCATAACTGTAAAAAGCTTGCATAAAAGTATCATCTGAACATCTCTATGTAAAAAAGAAAGATATTTTGGGGCTGAATTATTAAAGGATTACTTTCTGTTATAATTTTTAAGCTAAACAACTAACATATTAAAGTTAATAAACATTAATTAAAACCTACTGACCTATATTTTCTCCAAAACGAAGTTTCATAACGTTCTAAAAGTTATATCTTTTATTCGCCGATGATGTCACGTTATCCTGCCCACTATTTTCAGCACTGCGTGTTCAAAATACTTAAACCAATAATTTTGTGTTTAAAGCGCCATTTTGAAACCTAGGTATTGTAAGCGGATTGGTACAGAGCAAAGGATACCCATGGAGTGGGTTTGGAAAACAATTAAATTTGCAGACAAGATTTCTGATATACGATAGAGATATGTTAATGAAATGCTATTGATAAAAAGCGTATTTGGGGTAGTTAGTTAGTAACAGGCATAGAAAATATTTACTTACAGTGGCCCTTTAAGCTCCGAATGGAGCTTGATGCCCCTGTTTCCGCGCGAGCCTCCAGGCTAGCCGGAAACAGAAGTCTAAAGACCGCTGCTCCATAACTTGTCCGTCTGCTCTGAGGCTGCGGACATCAATCCTCCCGATCCTATAAGATCGGGCTGATTGACACCCCCTGCTAGCGGCCGATTGGCCGCAAATCTGCAGGGGGCGGCATTGCACAAGCATTTCACAAGAACTGCTTGTGCAATGATAAAAGCCAACAGCTTATGCTGTTGGCATTTATCGATGTGCGGCGGACATGATACGCTACATTGTATCATGTCCGCTCGCACTTTCATAAATCGGTCCCTTTACCTCAAAATGTATTCAGCTTACAATAGTAAGTGTTCTGTGATCAGTTATCCTTCAGCTGCTGTCAGATGCATGTTGGAAAAAAAAAACAAAAGCACAACAGCTTCATTAGTGCGGATGTCTCACTTTTCTTTCTGTGATCTCAAGAAATTTCACTGAAATCTTGTGAGATATTTCATAGTAGACTTTCTTAAACTGAAGTGGGAAATAACATGGCTGCACCTGCACATGCCAGATGCATGCTCGATTTGAAGTTCCATGACTAGCGTTCTGATTGGTTGCTTAAAGTCCTTTTATTATGGGATCCGGCTTCTGAAGAAATTTTGAGGTAAGACATCTTCCTTTTTTTACATAAAGATGTTTAGGTGATATTTTCTAGTCAGAATTTTACAGCCTTTAAACAGACTTCAATTATTTAATTTGCTATGTTCTATTTGTATCCTTTATTGAAAATAATATCTAGGTAGGCTCAGGAGCTGGGAGCTAGCTGCTGATTGGTGGCTGCACATGTTAAGCTATTTTTATTGGCTATAATAATATGTTCAGCTAGCTCCCAGTAGTGCATTGATGCTCAATCAATAAAGGATACCAAGCTAATGAAGCAAAATTGATAAAAGTAATAACTGGAAATCTTCTTAAAATTATATGTTCTATCTGAATCATGAAAGAAAAATGTTGTGTTTCATGTCCCTTTAATGTTGTAGCCTTTGTTGGAACATGTAAAATATTAAAAGTTTGATAACTATATGGTAATGTAATATATTAGCACTTTAAAACAAATTTTAAGTTATAAACAATATACCTCCCAGCAGTGCAAAAAAAAATTAAATTTATAGAGATAAAATAATATAATGCATAGAATGTTTACAGAGAAAGGGCACAGTCCTGAAACGTGCGTCGGATTTGTGCCAACGTCATCAGCCATTGCCTGAGACGCTGCATGTGTGTACCATTCAGCGGCTTCCCTCTATGGATACGGATGCTTATGCCGGACTTCAGAGTAGTGACTTGGTGACCAGCACAGCACATATAGTGCAAGATTACAAGTTGCATGATATGAGTTTTCCACGCAATATGGTCTTTTCGCAATCAATTTCCATTGCACAGCTATTACAAGTTTTGAAAGATCCTTATTGCAAATGTGCATTTGCCTTTTACGCAACAATCCTTTCTGCGCTCCAAAGGCTGTAGTTATTAGTTATGCGTACCGGGGTTTTCCGTAAGCCGCCAACCCGATAAGCTGCCCATGGGCGCTTATTTTAGGTGGGCGGCTATATGGAGTTAAACATTATCTGAGCCCATCTCTGGTTATAACTTCAATTCTCCTCTCTCTGGCTGAGCCCATCTCTGGTTATAACTTCAGTTCTCCTCACTCTGAGGAGAATTTGAGTTATAACCATTGACATGGGCTCATATATGACTGGTATACAGGCTGCTCAAAAATCTACATGACCTAATAAATTTACTTACTACAAGAAAATAAAGCATCCTCTTTTTATTTGCTATGGCTTAACACTTTAAAATAATTTGGAGGGGCTATCAGCATCCTACAGAGTGACTACCGTATTATAGCCCTGGGCTGTTATTCGGTCCAAGAATGAAAACGAAAAAAACAGGATTTTCCATTTAACAGCCCTGGGCGGCTTTTCGGAAAACCCCGGTAACATAAAAGAAACACTTCAAAAATACTTTACAAAGTACAGTTACACTCATATTAACACTGTCTAATACAAATTATTTTATAAAAATATTGCACACAAAAGTTATAAGGGCTAAAAGATACAAGATCTCGGGTGTTATAAAAATAAAGCAGATGAAGGGATTTTACATTGACATGCATACACATACATAGAGAAACGGATTTATATGTATAGACATGTTTAACTATGGAGATAATCAAAAGATTTTACATTACAATCTCATGCGCATTAAACAATATCTAAAAAGGGAAAGAGATATTCGCATATAGATCTCGAGATATCTAGACATATATATAATCATATACATATCTCTCTATAAATAGATATTAGTCCAAAAAGCATCACATATATAGAGAACTATTTATTTATAAATAAATAGAACATAATCTGTTACGAAAACATTTTCACAATATGAAATATTCGCATTTTCATGTAAACTTTTCGAGGAGAATACGTCATGGGCTTTGCGCAACATATTAGGTTTTTTGTGTGGTTTTTTTTCTATTTGTCTTCTCCATTGAATTCTATGGGGAATACATAATGCGCACACGGTTTAGCCAGTGCAAAATAAGTTATTTTGCAACTTGTAATAGCTGCGCAACCCCAAATGTGAAAAAGCCAAAATGCGTTTTCGCAACTGATTTGCCGGGCATCTTGTAATCTTGCCCATAGTGATCGACACGTGGGAGAGCCCCAAAAATTCAGTGGAGACTACTATCCTGTTGCATTTGATGAATAACCGCAAGTACTACAAGGTGCAAATACTATATGTGTAATCAATTTAAAGCTGGTGCTGTTATATTGCGATGTGAAGAGATCTAATACAATTACTCAAATGTGTGACAGACATCTTGTGAGGTACTGAGCCTTTTACAGCAATGATTCAAGATACCTTATGTGGGCATCATACATATACTTAAGAGAGTTGTAACCACTGATAGTATCTTTATACACACACTGGTGTAGATTATATACGGGCAAGTTTGTGTTATAGACGGCTTGTTTGGAGTACATGTTGATGGTTTGATGAGATTGAACTTTGCATGGTGTTAAGACATTATAACTCTAAACGGCACTTAAATCATCGCAGAACTTTTCTTTGTGGATTTTACTCCATGAGAGTGCAGCTTGATCCTTTTTTACTAAACAAGTGTGTGTATATGGACAAGTGAATGATTGGGGCCCCTTCCTACTGACATTATCTCTGTAAACATTCTATGCTTTATATTATTTTATCACAATAAATGTAATTATCTATTTTGCAGTGCTGGGACGTATGTTGTTTATAGTTTGATGACCACACTATCCCGTGCGCTGTTTTATCATAATTGTTTTTTTATTAAGGTACCATATAGATAGTGCTGTCACTTGTTAATGAATATTTTAAGTTGTGTTTTATTCTCTCATGTTTTTAGTTTGTACTAATTTGGAGATTTCATGTCTTGAAAGGCTTTTAAGGCAAAAGCAAGAAATTCCTCATGTTAATGTAACCTGCCATAATCTCCTTTTATTTTCCCATTATTATAGATGTTCCAAGGTACAGACTACAGCTTGTGGCATAGAACAGGAACACAAAGGAGTTAGTGATTGGATTTTATCCTCCCACACTAAGCAACAAACTACCCCGGGAATAAGCCAAGGAAAAATATTACAGCAGTTAAAATTACATTATCATTTGTGTGCAAAATGGTAGACAGATACTTACCCCATACTGAAAGCACAGTATTTTAAAAAAATACTAAGTTAAGCATATTTCCTTGATACTCTTAGTCATCTAACTGCCAGGAGCTTAGGTTAATTTCCACATCCAAGTACCAGGTACATTTTTAACATTTTACTGCAAATCTGATTATTCCCAGTTACAGAGAACACAGCACAAACTAGGTAGGTAAATTCCATAAAAAAAAACCTTTTTTTACAGAAGTATCTTTTAAAATGTAAGAAGTATTTCTGTATAAAAAATGTGTATGATAAGTAATTTAGGTAAGAATTTACCCTATAACAATTAAAATTTAAATATTTTTGGGAATAGCAAACTCATGTTTCAAACATACATTTCTGCCATTAATGATAATTATAATAATAGATTTCCATATATCTGATTATATTAATGCTTAAGGAACACAGACAGTGGTAATTAAAGTTTTTGTCCCCTTGGAAATGATGTACAGTATATTAGCAGATGTGTTCAAATAGTTCACATTTGTGTATGAAGGTTTCACTTTATCTCAGATCTAATTATGAAGCGAGGTGATGTCAGAGTTTAGCTACTCGTAATAGGTATTTTGGGCAACAAATTCTCTTTGGAGAGTTTGTTACATTGCACTGCTGTTGTGCAACTGTCAAGTGCTTACCAGAGTGAACAAAATGAATAGCTCTGATTTATATCCAACCTTAGAAGCATCAGGGATATGAGTATTAAAGTGCTGCAACTCCTGAACAGTGCTCTAATTGAAAGATACAAACTAAGAGGAACTCTGAACGTGTAAAAATATGAGGTTGCACATACAGCACCTAATATGTATGAAATTGTCATACTGTACCTACTTTCCCTTCAGCAGGATACTTAGACGATCATCAACTGAAGTCTTGTCCTCTACAGCATATGTCTGTCCCTTTGTTAAATTCTGAATGCTACAGAATTGCCCAGTTAGTCTTTGAAAAAGTGCAGGAGGCACATGAAGTGGTTCAAACATCTTGTGGTATATACCCTTCAACTCCTTATCAATCTTGATCTAGAATATAAATGCACAATATAATAGCAAATCAAGATGACATTTTATGTCCTATTTTAATTACAGTGTCTGCCCTTAAAAACTATATAAACAGAATATATATATAAATAATCTCAAAACATAAATGTAATACAATATAAATCAAAGTAAAAAAATAATTCACTAAAAATACAGAAGTCCATTTTAAACCGAAACCATGAAATTTAATAACAATTAGAGTGACGCTACACATTTAAAATCTCTAGTTTGGGGGTTCTTAATGTAGGTTTAGTGAATCTAATTCTAGAAAATTCAGTTCCCATTGACAGGCTCAAGGGTTAATAAACAGAGCAACAATTATCACTAATACTGTTATACTTCATGTGCCAAAGAAATATTGAATAATTCTAAGATATTGACAGTCTGGGTATTTGACTCAGCCAAAGCTAGTTGTGGATTTAGTCACAATGTCACTCCAGACCTTTCTCTTAATAATGACATGAGCACAGTGTGCCATTGGCTTGGTCTGGGTGTCAATAGCTGGGCATTTGCACGTAATTTGCAAATCAACGTATAACATGTCTAACAGTTTGCAGGTGTTTTGTATGACTGTTGTGTTACACGTGTCTTGTATAGGCATGTCTCTCGTGGGAGCTTCTGTGGGAAGATACAACACCCACATTTTTCATTCTGATTATATAATATATATATAAAATATAATTATATATGTAGATATATACACACACATATACGTATATATATATGCATATATATACATATATACACACACACATTCATATACACACAGACATACCTCTTTTTATTGCGCTTTGCTATATTGCGCTAAACAGATATTGCTATTTTTACAAATTGAAGGCTTGTGGTAACCCTGTTTTGGGGGAAGTCTATCGGTGCCATTTTTCCAACATATATACACATTTAAACACATAAATACACATATATAAACACCTATATTTATATAATTGTAACACATATAATGAAAAGTATGAGAATATCAATAATACCTCTAATACCTCTACTGATATGAAGATTTAACCTTTTTTCTGCATTTAAAGTAAAAAGTAACAAGCAACATTTAATAAAGAATTGATGCTTTGCACCGCCTGTCAATGCCAAAGTAAAAGAAGAATGCTTATTTGTTAATGGGGGAGGGGGTGTCGAGTGGGTGGTGCCACATATGATTGACAGTAAAGAACAGAGAGGCAATTTTCACAGGTAAAATGTGTGTTTTGTTAATATTACAAAAGAGAATTAACATAATACCGCAATGCACGAAATATATCACACATACTTTTGCAACTAAAAGCCATTAAGTTGCACAATAACAACTTAACAAATGCTTTATATTTGTAGTCATAGCATGTTGTCTAACAGTAACATAAAAAATAATAAATTGTACTTACGGGTCTCTTTTTATATACCAAGTAAATAAAATGCATAAAGTTGAAAGAAAGGAACACAGCATTCCATACCACTATGTCTAACGCACAACGGAAAAGAGCAGCCCACAAGATAAAGAAAGCACATCCTATATAGAAGACAAAAAACGTTATTTTGACACCGAATTTCAATATTTCCAGCAGCAAACTGAATAATATATATATATTGCTTTCCATTATTGCAAACTTATCTGCTACATAAATAATATAATGACCTATATTTCAATACATTTTGTGCAAGTAACAAATAGAATGCAGTGATTAACTCCACCTTTGCTGCATGTAACACCTAAACCATTCCAGATTTTTTGGTACCAGTAATATACATAGAGCAGTAATTATTGTCATGAGACCGCAAATAAGATGAATGCTCTCAACACCATTGTAGATAAATATATGCAAAAATATTAGACCTCAGATCAGACTGGGAGCTATCCCACATTCCAAATTGTACTTATGACTAGTATCAGAGATTCCAATTTTTACTGAGGTCAGACAAACTCTGAATTTCAATCCCCCAGAGTGGTTTCAAGCAGTGTTCCCTCTTAGGCCAGCAGTGAAACAGTTAATTAGGGAACCACACTCTGCAGTTAGCAAACACTACACAATGCAGATTGCAAGGTATGGTTCCCTTATTAACTGTTTCACTGCTGGGCTGCTCACAAAATGTGGCCTTAAAGGGAACACTGGTTTCAAGGAACCACAAACCATAGTAACAAGCCCTTTTCATGGGGGTAATTTGGAAAAAATGAAGCCAATGATAGTATAGGGCAGCCCTCAAGGCTCAATCGGACCCCCATCAATTATCAGTCACATCAAGTGCGCCAAAAAACAAAATGCCTCTGTATGTTCAGAAATCATGTTTTAATGTTTTAGGTCCCAGGCTGGATTTCTCAGTAATACCCAATAAAAGTGATCCTCCCTTTCAAAATGTGTCAGCCTATTACATCTATTGTGTAGCTAAATAATATAGTAATTCATGCTTTAAACAACCCTAATAAAAGAAAAATACTTTGATACAAATAAAGTGAGAATTTATTGTTTAACAGTCAATGGGGTCCACCATATACGTAAAAGGAGAGAAAACACCTTGAAATTTGACTATAAAGGGTTTAGTTTTGTGTAATAAAACTTTTTTTTTGTCCCTTTTCTTGTAATTTAGCTCAGAAAAATATGCCCTTTCTACTTCTCAGAACTGAAAATGCACACAGCAGACTTCTAAAGGCTAACCCTGCTACATACTGTATATTTCTTAATTGGCAAAACATTATGACCAGTGTTTAACTTGAGTCTACAGATGACAAGGCTGATTGTCTCCTCCAAATAAAGCAAATGGTGGGTGGAGTTTGGAGACTGAAAAACAATTGAAGCAAACAAAATGTTAATTTATTTTGAAAATATTTAGAGTTGGCTATTCTAGAACAAAACAACAGAAATGCCTTGTAATTACAATTAATCACAGAGACCCATTATGGAGCTCATATCAATTCAAAATACAGCCAGCACCTACAGAATTACATTTAAACTAGTAATATTTAAGTATGTTTTTTTCTTATCAAAAGGGTTCCTTGAAGCCAAGGATTTAAGTAAATCTGGTGTAGAAAATAGCACTAAAGTGGAATAATCTGTTTAGACTTTGGCTGAAGTGACACAAGGATTTAAAAACAACAGTATAAAACAGTAACAACTGCATTTATAGATGTATAATTTTCTAAATACATTGTAAATATCAACACATTGCAATCATTTGAAATTAAAGCTGTCAATCATTTTAATCTGTCATATTCTGAAATATCAACAAAGAAAAATGTCAGTTGGAAACTAATGTCTGATCTAGAGATTACAGTTTTCCAGGATATTTACAAAACCACAAATCTTGTGTCAAGCCCTGACATTTTCCCAGCCAATATCAAATCTCTGACCTATTTATATTCCCTTTCAAGAAACTGAAAAGTTGGTAATGCAATGCCCTGCACTGCCATCAAAGTGACTGGCATATTTGATTAAATGTAGAAAGATAATCGGTTTATACTTCCTACTGACAAATTCTGTATGGTAGCAAATGCAAGACAAATTATTTATTTATTTTTATTTCACAACATATATTTTTTATAATCTGCTAAACATAACGTAAATATATACACCCTTTGTTTGTTGCATATACCACACACCTGAATAGAAGTTCTTCATACTATTAAAGGTAAAAATGCCCTACACTTCAACCTTTTCTGTGTCAAATCTTATTCTCCAATGCCTCTTCCTCTCCCGCATTCTTTTCTCCCATTAATAGTCTCATGATTGAGCCTATGGGGCATATGTATCAAGCTCCGAATGGAGCTTGATACCCCGTGTTTCTGGCGAGTCATCAGACTCGCCAGAAACAGCAGTTATGAAGTTATGAAGCAGTCCGCTGCTCCATAACCTGTCCGTCTGCTCTGAGCAGGTGGACAGACATCGCCACAATACAACCCAATCGAGTACGATCGGGTTGATTGACACCCCCCTGCTGGCGGCCTATTGGCCGCGAGTCTGCAGGGGGCGGCGTTGCACCAGCAGCTCTTGTGAGCTGCTGGTGCAATGATGAATACGGCGAGCGTATTGCTCACCGTATTCAGCGAGGTCTGGCGGACCTGATCCGCACTGTCAGATCAGGTCCGCCAGACTTTCATAACTAGAGGCCTATTAGTGCATTGAGGATCCAGAGCTTTGTGGAGGTTAAACACACAGGGCAAGATTACAAGTTAGCGCGGGTGGCGATAATCAATAATTGCGACACGCTAATCTGAGCAAATATTACAAGTTCAAAGTAAATGGGTGCGCTCGAGCTGAAGACCTAGTGTAAGGGGTAAAATAAAAATGTGCACCAAACATAACATAAATACATTAAAATAAAATGTTATACTGATATATAAACTTTGATAAAAATGTATTTTCATTATTCTTTGTGTATATATGTGCAAATATATATATATATATATATAATTCTAATATTTAATAATGTGTTTAACTGTGTTTTTACTGTAAATATTTTACATTCTAATGATCTTCAGTTATAATAAAATGTTCTTTTTCTATTTAAATAATTATATCTCTGTGTGTATGTATATACACAGCGTATCATGTCGGACAGACATAGATAAATCGGCCCCATAGGCTTAGCAAATCTGCCTGATATTCCTAAAAGTATAAACTCATCTAGTTCGTATGATAGCCTTATGCTTGCCCCAGGCATTCTAAAATCCCCCACAGTGTTTGTCATTACTACCTCTTGTGGAAGTTTATTCCATGGATCAATCATCCTTTTTTTAAAGAAGTGCTTCCTCAAATTATATATTTTACAAAAGAATAATTATATACAGTATGTGTGTGTATATATATATATATATATATATATATATATATATATATATATATACATACGTTGATTGGAGTAACCGTGTTAGTCCAGTGATTGAGAAGTATTGCATTGAGCAATGATTCTTTTTTATAGGACTAACTATACATTTATAAGCTGGCAAGCTTTCGGAAGTATTCCTTCCTTTTTCAATTCTGAAGCAATACGGACCAATTGAATGGAATTTACAGATTATATCTTGGAACACAGAAATGCTATAAAGGACAGAAAGTGTTATAGAGGTCTAAGTGCAGGGAGAGGGGGAGGTATCGTAAAAATCATGAGGGGGGGTTAGGTGACAGAGGCAGACAGTGTCCAGTGTAGGAGAACAGACAGGGGAAATATATAGGGCTAGATTTATCAACGCTGAGGCGTACAGGGGCGCGTATACGTGGCGACCGCTGCTTGATAAATCACGGCGAGCAAGTTCTTGAAAGAGCTTAATAAATCTAGCCCATAGTTTTACATAGAGCATATACTGACATGAAGTTATATATCAACATGGAATCAATATATATATATATATATATATATATATATATATATTTATATATATATAAAGATTATGAAATTATGTATATGTGAAATTATGTATCATTCTTCTTCTATCTTTTCTTCTTTTTTTGACTATTTTATATTCCCCCTGTATACATCATTTCACATCTTTATAGCTTTTTTAGAATGTTATTGGTCAGTTTTTAGAATGTCATTGGTTGATTTGAATGACATATGTTAAACGATTATTTTTATTGCAAATTTTAAATTTGACAGTTATGATGTAATTTTAAAAATAATGTTCTAATTTAATTGTAACATCCTTAAAACTGAAATATTTTGATAAATTACCAGAAAGGGGTGTTTTTTTATATGTATTTAAACAGCTTTGTTAGCGGAAGTGTTTGTTGCTCTTTTGTGAGCCTTTAAGCTCATGAGAAAGGCGGTGTAAGTTTGTTGAATAGTGCCTGAAGGAGACTCTGAATATTCACTGTACCCTTAGATCCAGCGCCTCTTATACAAGAATATACAAGTTTGACGGTTTGGGGAGAAACTGTAAGATGGCAGCGGTCCTAAACAAGGGGAGTAAATTAAAGCTTCATCGTATTATTTAAACTCTATGGGGCCAATTTATGTAAGTGTGAGCGGACATGATACGATGTAGCGTATCATGACCGCCCCACATCGATAAATGCTGACAGCATACGCTGTCGGCATTTATCATTACACAAGCAGTTCACCAGAACTGCTAGTGCAATACCGCCCCCTGCAGATTCGCGGCCAATAGGCTGCTAGCAGGGGGTTTCAATCAGCCCGATCGTATAGGATCGGGCGGATTGAAGACCGCAGCCTCAGAGGCAGCGGACAAGTTATGGAGCAGCAGTCTTTAGACCGCTGCTTCATAACTTCTGTTTACGGCTGGGGCATCAAGCTCCATTGGGAGCTTGATAATTCGGCCCCTATTTGTCAACTTAGAGTTTTATTTCATGCAAGAGAAAAGATACCAATGGCACTACCTAAATGTGGAGGACCAGAATTATAACCTAAGTTAAGCCCACTATTTAAGGCTTGGGTGCTATGTGTATGGGCAGAAACTTATTTTACGAGAAGAAGAAAGCATATACACGAAAAGCACTCCCTGATCCAATTGCGAAACAACTATCGCAAATAATAGTAACTTGAAAAATCCAAGGATGGATTGGGAAAAAGGAAAAATTAATTATAATTAAAAATTAACTTTTATTGGGGTCAAAACGTTAAAATAGGAAAAAACATTTAAAAACACACTTAAGTATCGACTGTAGTATAATAATACTGACGTGGCAGCTGTCTAATCTATAATGACATCTAAAGTTAGTGTCACTCTGTTAGGATATCCCCATTAACTGCAAGGTTAATCATGAAAGTGTTAACTCGACTACAGTCGATACTTAAGTGTGTTTTTAAATGTTTTTTCCTACAGGGAGTGCAGAATTATTAGGCAAGTTGTATTTTTGAGGATTAATTTTATTATTGAACAACAACCATGTTCTCAATGAACCCAAAAAACTCATTAATATCAAAGCTGAATAGTTTTGGAAGTAGTTTTTAGTTTGTTTTTAGTTATAGCTATTTTAGGGGGATATCTGTGTGTGCAGGTGACTATTACTGTGCATAATTATTAGGCAACTTAACAAAAAACAAATATATACACATTTCAATTATTTATTTTTACCAGTGAAACCAATATAACATCTCAACATTCACAAATATACATTTCTGACATTCAAAAACAAAACAAAAACAAATCAGTGACCAATATAGCCACCTTTCTTTGCAAGGACACTCAAAAGCCTGCCATCCATGGATTCTGTCAGTGTTTTGATCTGTTCACCATCAACATTGCGTGCAGCAGCAACCACAGCCTCCCAGACACTGTTCAGAGAGGTGTACTGTTTTCCCTCCTTGTAAATCTCACATTTGATGATGGACCACAGGTTCTCAATGGGGTTCAGATCAGGTGAACAAGGAGGCCATGTCATTAGATTTTCTTCTTTTATACCCTTTCTTGCCAGCCACGCTGTGGAGTACTTGGACGCGTGTGATGGAGCATTGTCCTGCATGAAAATCATGTTTTTCTTGAAGGATGCAGACTTCTTCCTGTACCACTGCTTGAAGAAGGTGTCTTCCAGAAACTGGCAGTAGGACTGGGAGTTGAGCTTGACTCCATCCTCAACCCGAAAAGGCCCCACAAGCTCATCTTTGATGATACCAGCCCAAACCAGTACTCCACCTCCACCTTGCTGGCGTCTGAGTCGGACTGGAGCTCTCTGCCCTTTACCAAACCAGCCACGGGCCCATCCATCTGGCCCATCAAGACTCACTCTCATTTCATCAGTCCATAAAACCTTAGAAAAATCAGTCTTGAGATATTTCTTGGCCCAGTCTTGACGTTTCAGCTTGTGTGTCTTGTTCAGTGGTGGTCATCTTTCAGCCTTTCTTACATTGGCCATGTCTCTGAGTATTGCACACCTTGTGCTTTTGGGCACTCCAGTGATGTTGCAGCTCTGAAATATGGCCAAACTGGTGGCAAGTGGCATCTTGGCAGCTGCACGCTTGACTTTTCTCAGTTCATGGGCAGTTATTTTGCGCCTTGGTTTTTCCACACGCTTCTTGCGACCCTGTTGACTATTTTGAATGAAACTCTTGATTGTTCGATGATCACGCTTCAGAAGCTTTGCAATTTTAAGAGTGTTGCATCCCTCTGCAAGATATCTCACTATTTTTGACTTTTCTGAGCCTGTCAAGTCCTTCTTTTTGACCCATTTTGCCAAAGGAAAGGAAGTTGCCTAATAATTATGCACACCTGATATAGGGTGTTGATGTCATTAGACCACACCCCTTCTCATTACAGAGATGCACATCACCTAATATGCTTAATTGGTAGTAGGCTTTCGAGCCTATACAGCTTGGAGTAAGACAACATGCATAAAGAGGATGATGTGGTCAAAATACTCATTTGCCTAATAATTCTGCACTCCCTGTATTTTAACGTTTTGACCCCAATAAAAGTTAATTTTTAATTATAATTAATTTTTCCTTTTTCCCCAATCCATCCTTGGATTATTCAAGTGACTATTATTTGTGATAGTTGTTTCGCAATTGGATCAGGGAGTGCTTTTCGTGTGTATGCTTTCTTCTTCTCGTAAAATTAGAGTTTTATTTGTTTCTGTTGATATTTCTATATATATCTGATAATGTTAATGTAAAATAGATACCTATACCTATATATCTATAGAAATAGATATAAAGGTTTAGGTATATATAGATATATATAGAAATATATATTTCAAATAAACAATAACATTCTCCTGTATGTGAAGAACATTGGAATGTGAAAAATGAATAACTCCTGTCAGGTTAGCATACAAGCGATTAACTTCTAAGGGGAGAATATGTTAACGCAGTCACAATATTTGGTTAGTGCACATCGGGTTTCTTTCAACTTGTAATACACGTGCAACCCGCCACGTACAAAAAGCTTATTTCGAGCGATGATTACTCTCAAGCTCGCCACTTGTAATCTGGCCCTAAAAGTATAAACATAGGATAAACAGGTAACTGCATTGCAAGAACAATTACAATACGTATAAAGAAGATGTTTAATTTACGGCTTACCTAGACACAACATGGCACGTAGACAAATCATGTGAAGGTTCAGTGTTGTTGGAATAATCAGCCCTACAGCAAAACATGCATTTGCCAAATGGAAGACCAAGTGGTGGATATCTCTCCAGTTTTCACACATGATTTCATCTTCATCTAAGGCCACAGATGTATCATTGAGCATAGACGTTGTGTTCACTGGCAGCATGGTACTCAGTATATCTGGTACATCCATTTTGACAAATACTGATGGTGTGAAAAAAGTAAGAAGACAAATACAATATTATATGAGATTACATCCATACCATTCTAATATCCAGTCTTATAATGATACACAATGCAAGAGGGCTGATGAGCAAAATCTTTGAGTTATTGTTTTTTCCAAGCATTATTTTGTAATGTAGGTGTCTCTCCTTCATATACAGGATCCTGTATTGTGAGATATAAAGCTCTCAAGACAAACAATTCCTTTCAAAATTTCTTTGAGGGACTTTGAAGACTGATGAAACCAAAGAGCTTTAGATTATCGCACCCAAGACACATCCACATTTTAATGTAAAAAATGCTGGTAGCAAATATTTATTATTTAAATATGAATTCAAAATGGCTGAATGTTTTAAGGGACATGAAACCCAACATTTTTAGTTCATGATTCAGACAGAGCATACAATTTAAATTGTTTTTCCAATGTATTTCTATGATCAATTTGCTTCGCTCTAATGTTATCCTTTGTTGAAGAGATACCTAGGTAGTGTACACATGTCTGGATCATTGCATGAGAGGAAATAGTGCTGCCATCTAGTGTTCTTGCTAATGTATAACGTTCTTGCAATACTGCTGCCATATAATGCCGCAGACCCATGCACGCTCCTGAGCTTACTGTCCTGCTTTTCAAAATAGGATAGCAAGAAAATGAAGTCAATCTGGTAAAAGAAGTAAATTGGAAAGTTGTTTTAAATTGTACGATTTATCTGGATCATAATAAAAACTTTTTTGTTTTTTCTGGTTTTCAGGATCTTTGGAACAATGAACATTGGCCACATTAGTTTGTTCAAAATGGATTGCTGATTATTTCAATATTGTTTTAAATGTTACCTTTCCTTATATAAAATGTAATGTTAGATTTAAAGAGATATTGTAGTATTTTTTCTATACATACATCAAAAAGTAAAGGGACAGTAAAAGTGAAAAGAAGTTATATAATTCTGCACTATGTGGAGAATTTTGTAACATTATCTTAGAGACACCTTGGAAAAATAAATAAAAGATTTGCAAGGTTTTAGGTGGAGCAAGCTACATTTAGCTCAATAGCAGAATCCTTTTTTCCCACAAGGTGTTGCTAAGATAATATTACAGATGTAAAGTGCTAAAATTTTCATCTGGTATAAATTTAAATCTGACATTTTAGCACCTAGCTCACATACATTCCTTTGAATGTTTGCCAGCACTGTGCCGTATGGCCTAGCATGGCTATTGGCTAAAAGGTGGAAACGTTACCTCACTGAAAAAAATTGAGCTGTGCTGTGGGCGGCCGGAGGCTCTTAGTATAACACTTTGGCAGCAGCAAAATAAAGGTTCTTTGTATGTACTTTAAAAAAAAACAAAAAAAAAAAAAGATAAATAAAGGTAATTTTCATGACTAACAATGGTAAATTAGGATTTACCATCACTTTAAACCTTCATGATTCAGATAGAGCATGTTATGTTAAGAGACTGTTCAATGTACAGGTGGCCCTCGTTTTACAACGGTTCAATTTACACCGTTTCAGAATAACAACCTTTTTTTCCAGTCACCTGACTGCTATTGAAAAGCATTGAGAAGCAGTGCATTTATTAAAATAGCCAGTAGATGGAGCTGTCCGCTTGTGTTGCAGCAAAGCCAAGCAAGATGAAATTATCAGTTTAACCAGACCTGAGCAATCGAACAGATTTCAAAGGAACAAGATCTTCCTGTCTATAAATCAGTCCAGATTGGAATGCATAGAAAGAACTGTTTGCAGAAAAATGCAAGTTAAGTCTGTGTTGTGTGATTATTTTATTAGGTTTATAATGCTGTTTAGCAAATGTTTTTGCTCATTTAACTTAGTTTAATTATATATTCTATGTTGTGTGATTATTTTATTAGGTTTACAATGCTGTTTAGCATTTAAAGTCTTCATTTTAAAGCTTTAAAAATAATGTATTAGGTGTTACTTATGACAATTTTGAGAGGGGCCTGGAACCTATCTCCCTCACTTCCCATTGACTTACATTATAAACTGGGTTTCAATTTACAACTGTTTCGATTTACAACCATTCCTTCTGGAACCTAACCCTGGCGTAAACTGAGGGCTACCTGTACTTTTGTAATGCCATTTGCTTTTGTATCCATTGTTGAAAGCATATCCAGCTCAGGAGCAGCAATGCCCTACTGTGAGATAGCCGGTGACTGCTGGCTACACAAATATGGATCCCCAGATGTATTCAGCTAGGTCTCTAGTAGTGCATTACTGCACTGGAGCTGCCTTTAACTATGTTAAATGGGACATGAAACACAACATTTGTTTTTCATTATTTCGATAGTACATGTGATTTTAAACAACTTTTTAATTTGCTTATATTATCATATTTGCTTCATTCTATCTGTATCCTTTTCTGAAGGAGCAATATTGGAACTAACTGAACACATTTGAGGAAACAAAAACAAGAGTCTGCTCCTGAGCCTACCTAGGTATAATTTTCAACTAAGGATACCAAGAGAACTAAGCAAATGAGATAGAAGAAGTAAATAGGAAAGTTGCTTAACATCACATGCTATATCTGATTCACAAAATAAACATTTTGAGTTTCATGTCCCTTTAACCCCTTTGCAGGGGTTAAACACATTGACCCAGATTACAAGTGGAGCTGTATTTGTATTACAAGTTGAAAGTAAACTGTTTTCACACTAGTGCTAACCCGATGCGAGCAAAAAGCCGAACTTCGAATATCGCACATTGTCCGCACATTGATAATTCTACCCCTAAGGGTCAGATTACGAGTGGAATAAGCACAATATTTGCACTCCACTGGTAATATTCGTAAGTGACCCGCAATGCGAACACCACCTCACATTCGCATTGCATGGAAGCTTTGCACTCAATAGAGCAATGTAAAGGCACTTTTAATCCCTAAAAACTGCCTAGTGCAGTCGTTTTTTTATGGAAAAAAAATGCACTTTTTTTTTTCATAAAAAACTAAAAGACCCTTTATATTGCGGTCATTTGGGGCACTTCTAGAAAATTAACCAGAGATCTGATCTCTGAACACCCACAATAAACCCCTTTTTGCGTGCGCATAACTATTAGCGCTCCACTTGTAATCTGGTCCATAGTAATTTGCAGACTATAATGCAATGATAAAATCCCCCCAACTGTCCAGATTTTCGTGGGCAGTCCTGATTTTAGGGGTCTGTCCTGCTGTCTAGGGTTGCTTGCCATCTGTCCTGCATTGCCCCATGCATTTAAAAAAAATAATTCTATTGGGCCCATACTCAGAAGCAACTGGCTTTTCTCTCCCAGGGTTAGATACCTGTTAGATTCCCTGTGGAAAATGAATGGTGTGTGGGTTAAGCAGGAGTAAGAAGGCTGTATATCCTCTGACCTCAGGTAATGCTGACCTCTAACCTCTGGTAGTGATGACTTCTAACCCCTGTTTATAATACTAGCATGCCTTCAGTTTTATACCATGAGCAGTGCTAACACCATGGTAACAAACAGTGGCAGCCTCAGACTGCCAGCTAATGTTCTTGCCATCCCCAGGACCCCATACAATGAGTTACAGATACCCATATATGATGTAGTGTGTGTGTGTGTGTCTGCATTAATAAGTGTAAGCTATGTAGTGTGTGTGTGTTTATCTGCATGTATAAGTGTATACTGTGTAGTGTGTGTGTATCTGCATGTATAAGTGTAAGCTATGTAGTGTGTGTGTGTGTGTATCTGCATGTATAAGTGTATACTGTCTAGTGTGTGTGTATCTGCATGTATAAGTGTAAGCTATGTAGTGTGTGTGTGTATCTGTATGTATAAGTGTGTGTGTAAATCTCCATTTATAACTGTATGCTATGTAGTGTGTGTGTGTCTGCATGTATAAGTGTAAGCTATGTGGTGTGTGTGTGTAAGCTATGTGGTGTGTGTTTATCTGTATGTATAAATGTGTATCTGCATGTATTAGTGTATGCTATGTACTGGGCGTGTGTGTGTATCTGCATGTATAAAAGTAAGCTATGTAGTGTGTGTGTATCTGTATGTATAAAAGTAAGCTATGTAGTGTGTGTGTATCTGTATGTATAAGTGTGTGTGTAAATCTGCATTTATAACTGTATGCTATGTAGTGTGTGTGTGTCTGCATGTATAAGTGTAAGCTATGTAGTGTGTGGGTGTGTGTGTGTGTGTGTGTGTATCTGTATGTATAAGTGTGTATCTGCATGTATTAGTGTATGCTATGTAGTGTGCGTGTATTTGCATGTATAAATGTAAGCTATGTCGTGTGTGTCTGTGTGTATCTGTATGTATAAGTGTGTGCGTGTGTATCTGCATGTATAAGTGTATGCTATGTAGTGTGTGTGTATCTGCATGTATAAAAGTGTAAGCTATGTAGTGTGTGTATCTGCCTGTATAAGTGTAAGCTATGTAGTGTGTGTGTGTCTGCATGTATAAGTGTATGCTGTGTAGTGTGTGTATCTGTATGTATAAGTGTGTGTATAAATCTCCATTTATAACTGTATGCTATGTAGTGTGTGTGTCTGCATGTATAAGCGTAAGCTATGTAGTGCGTGTGTGTGTAAATCTGCATATATAAGTGTATGCTATGTAGTGTGTGAGTGTCTGTGTATCTGCATGTATAAGTGTAAGCTATGTAGTGTGTGTGTATCTGCATGTATAAGTGCAAGCTATGTAGTGTGTGTGTGTCTGCATGTATAAGTGTAAGCTATGTATTCTGTGTATGTATCTGCATGTATAAGTGTATGCTATGTAGTGTGTGTATCTGCATGTGTAAGTGTACGCTATGTAGTGTGTGTGTGTATCTGCATGTATAAGTGTAAGCTATGTAGTGTGTGTGTATCTGCATGTATAAGTGTAAGCTATCAGAAAATAAAGGGTTTATAGTGTATAAAGCGTTGGACTTAAAACGCTTTTTTGCCTCCCGAAATACTGTCCTCCTCCTGGACAGAGAAAATGTAAATTAAACAGAGAATGGTTTTCGGTGGCGCTCAGTAAGCTCAAAACGTTAGAGATATGGGTATGATCACATTAATATGGGGACCTTAATAAGGGTGTTCTCAAATAATTATATATATATATATATATATATATATATATATATATATAATTATATATATTTGGACTCTTTTTCCTTTTTGGTAAAAAATTATTGAAGGATAAATCACTCTTTTTTTTATCTTTTATTGAAAAATACACCTTTATGTATTTATTCGTGTTTATTATAAATTTGCATAATGGTTGTTATGTTCTTTATTAGTTTTGAATATATGAAACATTAAATGTGAATTCTAATGTTTATAAATTTTATCTGTACCCAAATAAATATAATGTCACATTGAAACACTTCCGGACTCTCAGTTTAAAGCCTCTATATTTGTGATATGGTTAAACCAGGTATGTTTTTTTTTTTTACTAATATATAGTGAAGAGAACTTGAAAATATATGCCAATTTTATAAAAAAAACTTTTACTTATTAAAAAACATTACATAAAAATAATAAAATACAAAATTATACAATTAGCAGATTTTTCACTGAAATCTATTGTGACAAATTTGTTCCTTTAAAAACAAACAATTAAACTTTCTTCTAAGAAAACCTTTGATATGCATAGATATTTAAAATAAATTACTAAGCTTATAACTTTATGCAAGTGTTTTCAATATACTTCTGCTTTAAGAAAATGGCTTCTGTGTTTTCTTACTGGACTGACAGGTAAAGGATGGTCTAACGTTACCACCTTTAATTAACCAAAAAAAAAAAAAAAAAAAAAGTATTATTTTTAAAGAGAAAGATGTATAGTCTCTTTTAGCAAATGGTAATTTTGTTGCAATGCCCCTTATTTTGACATATGTAACTTTGCGTGTTATTTTAGAAATGGAAAGTCTCTCCAAATGTAACGATTACACAAAAGTCTCTCCTAATGCATATTTCTCCTTGACAATAAACTTTAGTAGTGGCCAACTACTGAATGCTTAAATTGGCTTTTAGGACTTGCCTTAGGGAGGGTTTTTTTTTAAAAAAAGATCTTTATATGATTAGTACCTTTGGTAGACTTTGTAGTAATCCTGCCATGCAGGTAGTCTTACCCTTCCTTCGAGTAATCTTCCCTCAAGAGTTGATGTTTGTTGGTAACAGTCAGAATTAATCCAGGGGGATGTTTTCAGACTTGCGCAAGTCTCTTATCCCTTAGACCAAATTATTCGTCCTGCTCTTTAGTACAGAGTGTACGCAGGGGAACAAGTGTCTTTGCTTTTTGATTTCAGGTGTTTGTTTTTCACGGCAATCCTTTTCTTTCAGGAAAAAACCTTTAGCTGCTATGATTTTTTTCACAGCGTCAAACCACCTTGTATTGCTCCAAACACAGTTTTCTCCAAACACAGCTTCAAACGGTTTCACCCTAATTGCGGGCTTTCTCAAATCAAAAAGCAAAGACACTTGTTCCCCTGCGTACACTCTGTACTAAAGAGCAGGAAGAATAATTTGGTCTAAGGGATAAGAGACTTGCGCAAGTCTGAAAACATCCCCCTGGATTAATTCTGACTGTTACCAACAAACATCAACTCCTGAGGGAAGATTACTCGAAGGAAGGGTAAGACTTACCTGCATGGCAGGATTACTACAAAGTCTACCAAAGGTACTAATCATATAAAGATCTTTAAAAAAAACAAAAAAAAAACCCTCCCTAAGGCAAGTCCTAAAAGGCAACTTAAGCATTCAGTAGTTGGCCACTACAGTCAAGGAGAAATATGCATTAGGAGAGACTTTTGTGTAATCGTTACATTTGGAGAGACTTTCCATTTCTAAAATAACACGCAAAGTTACATATGTCAAAATAAGGGGCATTGCAACAAAATTACCATTTGCTAAAATAGACTATACAGCTTTCTCTTTAAAAATAATACTTTTTTTTTTTTTTTGGTTAATTAAAGGTGGTAACGTTAGACCATCCTTTACCTATCAGTCCAGTAAGAAAACACAGAAGCCATTTTCTTAAAGCAGAAGTATATTGAAAACACTTGCATAAAGTTATAAGCTTAATAATTTATTTTAAATATCTATGCATATCAAAGGTTTTCTTAGAAGAAAGTTTAATTGTTTGTTTTTAAAGGAACAAATTTGTCACAATAGATTTCAGTGAAAAATCTGCTAATTGTATAATTTTGTATTTTATTATTTTTATGTAATGTTTTTTAATAAGTAAAAGTTTTTTTTATAAAATTGGCATATATTTTCAAGTTCTCTTCACTATATATTAGTAAAAAAAACAAAAAAAAAAAAAAAAAAAAAAAAAAAAAAAACATACCTGGTTTAACCATATCACAAATATAGAGGCTTTAAACTGAGAGCCCGGAAGTGTTTCAATGTGACATTATATTTATTTGGGTACAGATAAAATTTATAAACATTAGAATTCACATTTAATGTTTCATATATTCAAAACTAATAAAGAACATAACAACCATTATGCAAATTTATAATAAACACGAATAAATACATAAAGGTGTATTTTTCAATAAAAGATAAAAAAAGAGTGATTTATCCTTCAATAATTTTTTACCAAAAAGGAAAAGAGTCCAAATATATATATATATATATATATATATATATATATATATATATATATATAACTATTTGAGAACACCCTTATTAAGGTCCCCATTATTAATGTGATCATACCCATATCTCTAACGTTTTGAGCTTACTGAGCGCCACCGAAAACCATTAAGTGTAAGCTATGTAGTGTGTGTGTATCTGCATATATAAGTGTAAGCTATGTAGTGTGTGTGTGTATCTGCATGTATAAGTGTAAGCTATGTATTCTGTGTATGTATCGGCATGTATAAGTGTATGCTATGTAGTGTGTGTATCTGCATGTGTAAGTATACGCTATGTAGTGTGTGTGTGTATATCTGCATGTATAAGTGTAAGCTATGTAGTGTGTGTATCTGCATGTGTAAGTGTACGCTATGTAGTGTGTGTGTGTATCTGCATGTATAAGTGTAAGCTATGTAGTGTGTATCGGTATCTGCATGTATAAGTGTAAGCTATGTAGTGTGTGTGGGTATCTGCATGTATAAGTGTAAGCTATGTAGTGTGTGTGTATCTGCATGTATAAGTGTAAGCTATGTAGTGTGTGTGTATCTGCATGTATAAGTGTAAGCTATGTAGTGTGTGTGTGTATCTGCATGTATAAGTGTAAGCTATGTAGTGTGTGTGTGTGTATCTGCATGTATAAGTGTAAGCTATGTAGTGTGTGTGTGTATCTGCATGTATAAGTGTAAGCTATGTAGTGTGTGTGTATCTGCATGTATAGTGTAAGCTATGTAGTGTGTGTGTGTGTATCTGCATGTATAAGTGTATGCTATGTAGTGTGTGTTTCTGTGTATTTGAGTGTGTGTACATGTATATGTGTAGCTTGTGTTACTGTGCATTTTTGCTAAAGGCCAGAATCTAGAATATTAATGGGGAATGCAGAGAGCAGTATTAAAGAATATATTATTAACGCCTAGATTTAAAGTTTGGCGGCCAAAGGGGTGCGTTAGCTTAGCATGCTTTTTTTCCCCCGCACCTTTTAAATACTGCTGGTATTTAGAGTTCACAGAATGGCTGGGTTTTCAGTGCGTTAGGCTTCAAAAAGGGAGCGTAGAGCATAAGTTAACGCCACTGCAACTCTAGATACCAGCGGTGCTTACGGATGCGACCAGCTTCAAAAACGTGCTCGTGCACGATTTCCCCATAGAAAACAATGGGGCCATTTGAGCTGAAAAAAAAACACCTGCAAAAAAGCAGCGTTCAGCTCTTAACGCAGCCCCATTGTTTTCTATGGGGAAACACTTCCTACGTCTGCACCTAACACTCTAACATGTACCCCGAGTCTAAACACCCCTAACCTTACACTTATTAAACCCTATTCTGCCACCCCCGCTATCGCTGACACCTGCATATTTTTTTAACCCCTAATCTTCCGCTCCGTAAACCGCCGCTACCTACATTATCCCTGTGTACCCCTAATCTGCTGCCCCTAACACCGCCGACCCCTATATTATATTTATTAACCCCTAATCTGCCCCCCACAACGTCGCTTCCACCTGCCTACACTTATTAACCCCTAATCTGCCGAGCGGACCGCACCGCTACTATAATAAAGTTATTAACCCCTAATCCGCCTCACTCCCGCCTCAAAAACCCTATAATAAATAGTATTAACCCCTAATCTGCCCTCCCTAACATCGCCGACACCTAACTTCAATTATTAACCCCTAATCTGCCGACCGAATCTCGCCGCTACTGTAATAAATGGATTAACCCCTAAAGCTAAGTCTAACCCTAACCCTAAAACCCCCCTAAGTTAAATATAATTTTATTCTAACAAAATAAATTAACTCTTATTAAATAAATTATTCCTATTTAAAACTAAATACTTACCTGTAAAATAAACCCTAATATAGCTACAAAATAAATTATAATTATATTGTAGCTATTTTAGGATTAATGTTTATTTTACAGGCAACTTTGTAATTATTTTAACCAGGTACAATAGCTATTAAATAGTTAATAACTATTTAATAGCTAAAAATAATTACAAAATTACCTGTAAAATAAATCCTAACCTAAGTTACAATTAAACCTAACACTACACTATCAATAAATTAATCTAATAAAATACCTACAATTACCTACAATTAAACCTAACACTACACTATCAATAAATTAATTAAATAAACTACCTACAATTAACTACAATGAAATAAACTAACTAAAGTACAAAAAATAAAAAAGAACTAAGTTACAAAAAATAAAAAAATATTTACCAACATTAGAAAAATATTACAACAATTTTAAACTAATTACACCTACTCTAAGCCCCCTAATAAAATAACAAAGACCCCCAAAATAAAAAAATGCCCTACCCTATTCTAAATTACAAAAGTTCAAAGCTTTTTTACCTTACCAGCCCTGAAAAGGGCCCTTTGCGGGGCATGCCCAAAAGAATTCAGCTCTTTTGCCTGTAAAAAAAACACATACAATACCCCCCCAACATTACAACCCACCACCCACATACCCCTAATCTAACCCAAACCTAACACTAAGCCCCTGAAGATCTCCCTACCTTGTCTTCACCATGCCAGGTTCACCGATCGGTCCAGAAGAGGGTCCGAAGTCTTGATCCAAGCCCAAGCGGGGGGCTGAAGAGTGACGCCCATCCTCGGGGTGAAGTCTGGATCCAAGCGGCGGCTGAAGAAATCAATCATCGGGCTGAAGTCTGGATCCAAGCGGCGGCTGAAGAAGTCCATCATCGGGATGATGTCTTCTATGAAGCAGCATCTTCAATCTTCTTTCTTCCGGAGCCATCATCTTCCAGCCGACGCGGAGCCATCCTTCTTCACCGACGGACTAACGACGAATGGCGGTTCCTTTAAATGACGTCATCCAAGATGGCGTCCCTCGAATTCCGATTGGCTGATAGGATTCTATCAGCCAATCGGAATTAAGGTAGGAAAATTCTGATTGGCTGATGGAATCAGCCAATCAGATTCAAGTTCAATCAGATTGAGCTTGCATTCTATTGGCTGATCGGAATCTGATTTTAGGTTTATTTAAGGGGGGTTTGGGTTAGATTAGGGGTATGTGGGTGGTGGGTTGTAATGTTGGGGGGGGGATTGTATGTGTTTTTTTTACAGGCAAAAGAGCTGAATTCTTTGGGGCATGCCCCGCAAAGGGCCCTGTTCAGGGCTGGTAAGGTAAAAGAGCTTTGAACTTTTTTAATTTAGAATAGGGTAGGGCATTTTTTTATTTTGGGGGTCTTTGTTATTTTATTAGGGGGCTTAGAGTAGGTGTAATTAGTTTAAAATTGTTGTAATATTTTTCTAATGTTTGTAAATATTTTTTTATTTTTTGTAACTTAGTTCTTTTTTATTTTTTTGTACTTTAGTTAGTTTATTTAATTGTAGATAATTGTAGGTAGTTTATTTAATTTATTTATTGATAGTGTAGTGTTAGGTTTAATTGTTACTTAGGTTAGGATTTATTTTACAGGTAATTTTGTAATTATTTTAACTAGGTAACTATTAAATAGTTATGAACTATTTAATAGCTATTGTACCTGGTTAAAATAAATACAAAGTTGCCTGTAAAATAAATATTAATCCTAAAATAGCTACAATATAATAATTTATTTAATAAGAGTTAATTTATTTCATTAGAATAAAATTATATTTAACTTAGGGGGGGTGTTAGGGTAGGGTTAGACTTAGCTTTAGGGGATAAAAAATTTATTAGAGTAGCCGATCGGCAGATTAGGGGTTAATACTTGAAGTTAGGTGTCGGCGATGTTAGGGAGGGCAGATTAGGGGTTAATACTATTTATTATAGGGTTATTGAGGCGGGAGTGAGGCGGATTAGGGGTTAATAACTTTATTATAGTAGTGGTGCGGTCCGCTCGGCAGATTAGAGGTTAATAAGTGGAGGCGACGGTGAGGGGGGCAGATTAGGGGTTAATAAATATAATATAGGGGTCGGCGATGTTAGGTGCAGCAGATTAGAGGTACATAGCTATAATGTAGGTGGCAGCGGTGTACGGAGCGGCAGATTAGGGGTTAATAATAATATGCAGGGGTCAGCGATAGCGGGGGCGGCAGATTAGGGGTTAATAAATATAATATAGGGGTCGGCGGTGTTAGGGGCAGCAGATTAGGGGTTCATAGGGATAATGTAGGTGGCAGCGGCGTGCGGTCGGCAGATTAGGGGTTAAAACATTTTAATAGAGTGGCGGCGTTGTGGGGGGACCTCGGTTTAGGGGTACATAGGTAGTTTATGGGTGTTAGTGTACTTTAGAGCACAGTAGTTAAGAGCTTTATAAACCGGCGTTAGCCCAGAAAGCTCTTAACTACTGACTTTTTTCTGCGGCTGGAGTTTTGTCGTTAGAATTCTAACGCTCACTTCAGCCACGACTCTAAATACCAGCGTTAGAAAGATCCCATTGAAAAGATAGGATACGCAATTGGCGTAAGGGGATATGCGGTATGGAAAAGTCGCGGCTGGAAAGTGAGCGTTAGACCCTTTAATTACTGGCTCCAAATACCAGAGGGCGGTAAAAACCAGCGTTAGGAGCCTCTAACGCTGGTTTTGACGGCTACCGCCCAACTCTAAATCTAGCCGTAAATGTCTAATCAAGATAAAAATATTTAGCACTGTCTCTGCAAAGGCTAATTAAATACAGAGCTCACATAGCTATACCAGTGGTTTGAGCTTGTGTTTGATTTGCTGCCTAAGAGTATGGCTATGCAGAGTTCTGAATGTAAAGGAATTACACATAAATTGCTTTGTAATGTTCAGAGAAAGCCTCCAATATTTTGTGTGATTTCTCTCCAGGCAGATGAGCTTCTGATCATCAGTTCTATTATAACAGAATGTGAAGAGAATGTAGTGCTTCTGGAGTATAACAAATATATTAAGAAAAAGTGAAAAAGGCTTATTTATGTTTCCCCTATGAAATAGTAACCAGCCTTTCACTGCTTTTGTGGATTTCATGGCTGTATGTAGCCTCATCATACATTATGTTTAACTAAGATTTAATACAGTAATAATTGTCCATTATGATTTAGTGCAGACACAGTAAGGAATGTGCAGGATGACTCTTGTGCATTATCTGCACTTAAGAGATTCATTTTTTAGGCTTTTAGATTAAGACAGCATCCATTTAAGGTTATGGAATTTAGCTTCCTACATCTGAGGAATATCTACGATAGAGCCATGAATAGATTGTATGTGTTGCAAAGCATTCCCTAAGAAGCACAAATACAATACCTCACATAGTTTTGAGATTTGTATAAAATCACTTTTATAATATAATAGATTGGATTGAGTTCTGTTGTTTAAGTAACAATGCCAGCAATAATGTTTAGCTAAGTATTATGCATCAATTTTGCATTCTTCTTTAATGCATGCAAACATCTTACAGGAAGGAATGTTTATTTAAGTGCTGCCCGATATGCAGCAGTTCTGGACACTGTCCCAGGATTTTGGACAATGCTGCCAACAAGGTAAAGTAGGATTGAGATAAGGTTTTATTTTCACACTGTGAGAATATGGCAGCCTTTCAGAAACTATATTTAGCAATACCGGCCAAATCATAACTGAATGTTTTAGGTATAGGCCAGGGGTATTCTCAGGCAGTGGGCCTCCCCTCTGACAAAATTTACAGGACAGCAACCCCCCCCCCCAGCAACCCCCAATGAAAGCTGTAATATTTATTTTCAGTTTAATTTGGGGATCTACGACTCACAGATTTTAAAGGAATAGTCTAGTCAAAATTAGATTCAGATAGAGCAAGCAATTTTAACCCTTTGGTGACTGAGGACATGTCAGGCACGTCCTACAATGGGTGTCAGTTAATGACCAAGGACTTGCCTGTTTTGAAGCACTGGAAGTAATCATGATCGCTTCCAGACACTTTCAGGTTATTGCAGTCATGCCTCGATATTGAGGCATCCTGCAATAACCTTTTTTAAGCATCTGATGCAGAGAGAGCCACTCTGTGGCCCTCTCTGCATCGGCCAGCGATGGTGGCGATTGTTAAAATCCCCCCAGCTGTCCCAATTTTTGTGGGACAGTCCCAATTTTAGAGGGCCGTCCTGCTGTCCCGGGTTGCTTGCCATCTGTCCTGCATTACCCCATACTCCGAAGCAACTGGCTTTTCTCTCCTAGGGTTAGATACCCTGTGGAAAAGGAATGGTGTGTGGGTTAAGCAGGACTAAGAAGGCTGTATACCCTCTGACTTCAGATAATGGTGACCTCTAGCCTCTGGTAGTGCTGACTTCTAACCCCTGGTTATAATACTAGCATGCCTTCAGTTTTATACGATGAGCAGTGGTAACACCAGGGTAACAAACAGTGGCAGCCTCAGACTGCCAGCTAATGTGCTTGCCACATCATTGGTAGGTGGGAGCCGTAGCAGGGAGGCGGGTGGGTGGCCCATCATTGGAGGGACTTCCGGATCCTTTCCCTGCAGTGCGTGCAAGTGAGTCGGAGGTGTGCAGGATGACGGGAGCGTGTGCACGTGTGACACAATTTATGAGAAGGAGGGAGAAGGAGAGGGAGGAGGAAATAAGTGTTGGAAAAGGGATCTGAGAGGGGGGAGGGTATTGAGGGGGACAGCTACACTACAGAAAATTGGGGTTGAAATTAAAAAAGCAAACTATTTTGTTAAGCAAACTGGGTACTGTCAGATAGCTGCCAGTACCCAAAATGGCAGCAAATAGGTAGAGGGGGAGGGTTAGAGAGCTGTTTTGGGGAGGGGGTGAAGGAAGGTTGGCGGCTAAGGGGGGATCCAACACTGCATTATATATATATATATATATATATATATATATATATATATATATATATATATATATATAATCCTTTTATTTTAGTACTGGCAGACTTTCTGCCAGTACTTAAGATGGAGGTGACAATTGTGAGGTGGGGGAGGGAAGAGAGCCATTTGAGGGGGGTCAGGGAGGGATCAGGGGGTGGAATGTGACAGGTGGGAGGCTGATCTCTACACTAAAGCTAAATTCAACCCTACAATCTACCTAAATAACTCCTTAACTGCTGGGCATAATACAAGTGTGGTGCGTAGCGGCATTTAGTGGCCTTCTAATTACCAAAAAGCAATGCCAAAACCCTATATGTCTGCTAATTCTGAAAAAAGGGGATCCCAGAGAAGCATTTTTAACCATTTGTGTCATAATTGCACAAGCTGTTTGTACATCATTTCAGTGAGAAACCTAAAGTTAGTAAAAAAAGTTAATTTTTTTTTTTATTTGATCGCATTTGGCAGTGAAATGGTGGCATGAAATATACCAAAATGGGCCTAGATCAATACTTTGGGTTGTTTACTACACTAAAGTTAAAATTAACCCTACAAGCTCCCTACAAGCTACCTAATTAACACCTTCACTGCTGGGCATAATACAAATATGGTGCGCAGCATTTAGCGGCCTTCTAATTACCAAAAAGTAATGCCAAAGCCATAAATGTTTGCTATTTCTGAACAAAGGGGATCCCAGAGAAGCATTTACAACAATTTCTACCATAATTGCACAAGCTGTTTGTAAATAATTTCAGTGATAAACCTAGTTTGTGAAAAAGTGAAAAAAATTTTTTTATTTGATTGCATTTGGCGGTGAAATGATGGCATGAAATATACCAAAATGGGCCTAGATCAATACATTGGGTTGTCTACTAAAAAAATATATATACATGTGAAGGGTTATTCAAGGATTCCTGACAGATATCAGTGTTACAATGTAACTATAACTTGCAAAAAAAGCAAAGAACATGTAAACATTGGGTATTTCTAAACTCAGGACAACATTTAGAAACTATTTAGCATGGGTGTTTTTGGTGGATGTAGATGTGTAACAGATTTTGGGGGTCAAATTTAGAAAAATTGTGTTTTTTTCATCATTTTTTATATTTTTTTTATAGTAAATTATAAGATATGATGAAAATAATGGTATTATTAGAAAGTCCATTTAATGGCAAGACAAACAGTATATAATGTGTGTGGGTACAGAAAATGAGTAAGAGGAAAATTACTAAACACCAGTTACTGATCAAGACAACAAACGCAGCACAGTCTCTTAGAGATTTTGACCTTTCTTCCACCTATTTGCCATCCTTTGCTTTATTCCACCACTACATGGCAAGTGTAATTGTCTGCACTGTCAGCTGTTCCCCTTATTTCACATAGGTTTCATTCACTCAGACTTAAAATCAAAGTCTAATTTCTACCCAACTAATGAAATGGGTAAAAACCTAGAAATGTTCAAAAAAATGAATAAAAAAAACAATATTGAAAATTTAAATACTGATAAATATAAAAGATATAATTTGACGAGGGAACAGAATAACACATTGAGAAATTAAAAAAATCACAAGGACATCACTATTAAACAAGCTGATAAGGGAGGGGGGATTGTTATTTTAAATACAGCAATATCTACAGAAGAATACGCCATAACCCAATAAATAAGCAAAAACAAGAATTGGAAAACTTGGTAGGAAAAGCTTATCAAGTAGTTATATTAAATGGCATCTCATTGAAAAATACCCTAGAACCCCTGTGTTTTACTACCTCCCAAAAATCCATAAATCCCTAACCAACCCCCCAGGTAGACCCATAATCTCGGGGATTAATTCCCTAACATCTAAAATATCAGAATATCTAGATTTTTTCCTTCAGGATTATGTAACCAGCCTGTCATTTTATCTAAAGTTTCTACTGATCTATTGAGGATTTTAAAAAATATTGAGTGTAACGATAATTACCATTTAATAACATGCAATGTATGCTCACTGTATACCAGTATCAAACACTCTGTGGGTCTAAATGCAGAAGAATACCATCTAACAAAGGACAACAATATTAGGATTGAACAAGTTGATTTTATTCTAAAATATATTGAATTTGTTTTATCAAAAAATTATTTTGTTTTTAATGATCAGTTTATCTACAAACTCAAGGAACAGCAATGGGCACAAGTTTGCCCCCAGTTACGCGAATCTCACTATGGGCTCTCTTGAAGATATATTGATACATGGCTCCGTAGGGGAGGAGAACTTGGTGCTCTATTGCTGTTTCATTGATGATATTTTTATATCTGGAAGGGGGATAGAGAACTAGTTGATTTTTTTATAGAGTATCTGAAAGATACCAAATTTGGTTTGGATTTCACATCATGAAATAAGTAAGACACCCACTAACTTTCTAGACCTAAATATAGAAGTCAAGGGATCTAATCTAATTACCAAAACCTACTTCAAAAAGGTAGACTCTAACAATTATATTCATAATACTAGCTGCCACTACAAAAAATGGGTAGAAAATATCCCCCGAAACCAATTCCAGAGAATTAGAAAAAGTTGTTAAATTCTGGAAGATTTTGATGAACAAACTTCAGGTCTACAAACATACACCGAGATTACGAGTTTTGTGGTAACAGGGGTGCGTTGCTAACAAGCCTTTTTTTTCACCGCTCCCTTAAGACAACGCTGGTATTACAGGTTTTTTTAAGCCTGGCGTTAGCCGCAAAAAGGTGAGCATAGAGCAATATTTAGCTCCACATCTCACCTCAATACCAGCGTTGCTTAAGTCAGCGGTAAGCTGGCTAAACGTGCTCATGCACGATTTCCCTATAGGAAACAATGGGGCAGATTCAGCTGGAAAAAAGTCTAACACCTGCAAAAAAGCAGCGTTCAGCTTCTAACGCAGCCCCATTGTTTCCTATGGGGAAATAAAATGTATGTCTACACCTAACACCCTAACATGAACCCCAAGTCTAAACACCCCTAATCTTACACTTATTAACCCCTAATCTGCCGCCCCCGCCACCTGCATTATATTATTAACCCCTAATCTGCCATTCCGGACACCGCCGCCACCTACATTATACTTATGAACCCCTAATCTGCCGTCCCCAACATCGCCGAACCCTACATTATAGTTATTAACCCCTAATCTGCCCCCAATGTCGCTGCAACCTAACTACATTTATTAACCCCTAATCTGCCGCCCCCAACGTTGCCGCTACTATTTTAAAATGATTAATCCCTAAACCTAAGTCTAAACCTAAGTCTAACCCCCCCTAACTTAAATATAATTTAAATAAATCAAAATAAAATAACTACAATTATCTATCTTAGGGTTTATATTTATTTTACAGGCAAGTTTGAATTTATTTTAACTAGGTACAATAGTTATTAAATAGTTATTAACTATTTAAAAACTACCTAGTTAAAATAAGTACAAATTTACCTGTAAAATAAATCCTAACCTAAATTACAATTACACCTAACACTACACTATCATTAAATTAATTACCTAAACTAACTACAAATTAACTACAATAAAATTAAATAAACTAAATTACGAAAAACAACAAACACTAAATTACAGAAAAAACAAAATACATTTTTTTTAAACTAATTACAACTACTCTAATACCCCTAATAAAATAAAAAAGCCCCCCAAAATAAAAAAATGCCCTACCCTATACTAAATTACAAATAGCCCTTAAAAGGGCCTTTTGCACGGCATTGCCCCAAAGTAATCAGCTCTTTTACCTGAAAAAAAAGACAATACCCCCCAACATTACAACCCACCACCCACACACCCAACCCTACTCTAAAACCCACCCAATCCCCCCTTAAAAAAACCTAACACTAACCCCTTGAAGATCACCCTACCATGAGCCATCTTCACCCAGCCGGGCACATGTGGACCTCCAGAGGGGCAGAAGTCTTCATCTGATCCGGGCAGAAGAGGTCCTCCAAGTGGCAGAAGTCTTCATCCAGGCGGCATCTGCTATCTTCATCCATCTGGAGCGGGTCCATCTTCAATCCAGCCAACGCAGAGCCATCCTCTTCAAACGAAGTCCAAGCGAAGAATGAAGGTTCCTTTAAATGACGTCATCCAAGATGGCGTCCCTTGAATTCCGATTGGCTGATAGGATTCTATCAGCCAATCGGAATTAAGGTAGGAAAAATCCTATTGGCTGATCCAATCAGCCAATAGGATTGAAGTTCAATCCTTTCGGCTGATCCAATCAGCCAATAGGATTGAGCTCGCATTCTATTGGCTGTTCCAATCAGCTAATAGAATGTGAGCTCAATCCTATTGGCTGATTGCATCAGCCAATAGGATTTTTCCTACCTTAATTCCGATTGGCTGATAGAATCCTATCAGCCAATTGGAATTCAAGGGACGCCATCTTGAATGACGTAATTTAAAGGAACCTTCATTCTTCGTTTGAAGAGGATGGCTCTGCATCGGCTGGATTGAAGATGGACCCGCTCCGCTCTGGATGCCGTCTGGATGAAGACTTCTGCCACTTGGGGGACCTCTTCTGCTTGGATCGGATGAAGACTTCTGCCCCTCTGGAGGTCCACTTGTGCCCGGCTGGGTGAAGACGGCTCAAGGTAGGGTGATCTTCAAGGGGTTAATGTTAAGTTTTTTTAAGGGGGATTGGGTGGGTTTTAGAGTAGGGTTGGGTGTGTGGGTGGTGGGTTGTAATGTTGGGGGGTATTGTCTTTTTTTTCAGGTAAAAGAGCTGATTAATTTGGGGCAAAGCCCCGCAAAAGGCCCTTTTAAGGGTTATTTGTAATTTAGTATAGGGCAGGGAATTTTTTTATTTTGGGGGGCTTTTTATTTTATTAGGGGGATTAGAGTAGGTGTTAATAACTATTTAATAACTATTGTACCTAGTTAAAATAAATTCAAACTTGCCTGTAAAATAAATATAAACCCTAAGATAGATACATTGTAACTATTAGTTATATTGCATCTAGCTTAGGGTTTATTTTACAGGTAAGTATTTAGTTTTAAATAGGATTAATTTATTTAATTTTAGTAATTTTATTTAGATTATTTTAAATTATATTCAAGTTAGGGGGGGTTAGGGTTAGGTTTAGACTTAGGTTTAGGGGTTAATACCTTTAATATAGTAGTGGCGACGTTGGGGGTGGCAGATTAGGGGTTAATAAATGTAGGTAGGTGTCAGCGATGTTAGGGACGGCAGATTAGGGGTTCAAAAATGTAACTAGTGTTTGCGAGGCGGGAGTGCGGCGGTTTAGGGGTTAATATATTTATTAAAGTGGCGGCGATGTCCGGTCAGCAGAAAAGGGGTTAATATATTTATTAAAGTGTTTCCAATGTGGAGGGGGGCCTCGGTTTAGGGGTTAATAGGTAGTTTATGGGTGTTAGTGTACTTTTTAGCACTAGTTAAGAGTTGTATGTTATGGCGTTAGCCCATAAAACTCTTAACTACTGACTTTTAAATGCGGTAGGAGTCTTGACAGGAGAGGGTCTACCGCTCACTTTTTCCAAGACTCGTAATACCAGTGTTAGGCAAATCCCATTAAAAAGAGAGGATGTGCAATTGACTTAAGGGGATTTGCGGTAAGCTCGAGTCGCGGAAGAAAAGTGAGCGGTACACCTGTACCTGCCAGACTTGTAATACCAGCGGGTGTTAAAAAGCAACGTTAGGACCTCTCAAAGCTGCTTTTTAAGGCTAACGCAAGACTCGTAATCTAGCAGTAAGTTTGAACAATGGGGTTATGAAAAATACCTAATTTTACAAGCTAGATCATCAGCTAGATAGATGGATAGGAACAACATAATACTAAGATTGAAAATGATACATTGATAGAAGTACCCTTTATCACTGACTACAATATACACCATGGGAAAATTAGATCCATAATAAATAAGTATTGTCATGTATTGCAGAGGGACCCCATAATAGGAGAAAACTTAGGGGATAAACCAAAAATAGTATTTAAAAAGGCATAACATTTTAAAAACATTTTAGCACCTAGTATTGTAAATAAAAATGTAAAAAGAAGTTATAGAATAGACTATAGATTTAGAAGTTAATAGAATACAAGGATTGTTTCCTTGTATCAGTTGTAAAGCATGTAAACACGGCAATAAGACTAAAAGTGTAGTATCTAACACTACGAAAATGTGGTCTACCTCATACACAGCTAGATTACGAGTTTGGCGTTATGAGTAAAAAAGCATAGTTATGGCCCATAACGCAGCTTATTCCTTAACGTTGTTATTACGAGTCTTGTTGGTATAAGTGTACCGCACACCTTTTAGCCTGTCACGCAACGTCAGTACCGCACTTTTTAAAAAGTCCTTTTTCAATGGAACTCCCATAGCGCCGGTATTATGAGTTTGCCTGGGAGACCAAAAAGTGAGTGGTACACCCTATACTGACAAGATCCGTACCGCCATCTAAAGTCAGTAGTTATGAGTTTTACGTTACAAAGCTGTAGCATAAAACTCATAACTAAAGTGTTAAAAAGTACACTACACCCATAAACTACCTATTAACCCCTAAACCGAGGCCCTCCTGCATCGCAAACACATATAATAAATGTATTAACCCCTAATCTGCCGCTCCGGACATCGCCGCCACTATTAAAATGAATTAACCCCTATTCCGCCACTCCCCGACATAAACCTATTAACCCCTAAACTGCTGCCCTCCCGCATCACAAATACTATTTAAATATTATTAACCCCTAATCTGCCGTCCACCCACACCGCTGCTATAATAAATCTATTAACCCCTAAACCACAAGCCCCCCACAACGAAATATACTTAAATAAACTATTAACCCCTAAACCGAAAGCCCCACAACGAAATATACTAAAATAAACTATTAACCCCTAAACCTAACGCCCCCCTAACTTTATATTAAAATTACAATTTCCCTATCTTAAATTAAAACTTACCTGTCAAAGTAAATAAATTAATTTTAAACTAACAATTAAACTAAGATAATTATTAAACTACAATTAAACTAACTACCAATTAAATTAAACTAAACTACACATTAAAAAAAATCCTAACACTACTCTAAAGTATCTAATTACCAAAAAAAATAATAACTAAATTACAAAAAATAAGAAACAAATTATCAAAAATAAAAAAGAATTACACCTAATCTAATAGCCCTATCAAAATAAAAAAGCCCCCCCCCCAAAATAAAAAAAGGAAGGAATTGTGTCCAAACAAGAAAAATAATTTTTGGTTCCTACGGAGCCGTACTGTGCCTTCTAGACGGCTAGGTAGTCATTTATATTTTTATTTTTTCAGATAAGTGCATTTGTGTATTTTTTCTTTATATAAACTTATTTGCAATCAGCAGACTATTGGGACCACCTTGATGAAATATATTGTGGACCAGTGTTTTGGGGTCTTTAAATGTGATGAATTAGAATGGCCTGCATCTATGACTTGTTATATATACATATATGTGCATACGTTGTTTGGAAGAGTTATTTCTCTATTCTCTTACATTGCATATATCCCCTGGAGGATTTAACAGAGCCCACCATTGAGGTTTGGTAAAGATTTTATCATATATATATTTTGGGACATGATATATAGCTTATGGTTGCATATATATATGCATGTGCAGATCATACCATGTATGTATATATGTACTGGGCTGCACATTCCATTTGATGTTTATTTACTAATTACCTGTACCTCTGTGTATGTGGTCCGATTTAGATCATTCCCAATTCTTTATGTGGTATTGATAATGATTTTTTATGCGGTATTAATGCTAAATGTGAATGAGGAAACTTTTCGTTATACTGTTTGTCATTTATAATTTATGCTTATTATGTTTCCTGTTATTGAAATGTACATGGAAACAGTTGATTTCCACAGACATACTAGACCCATTAATGTGTGATTGACTCATGGTGTCGGCATCTTTTCCCATTAGCTTCAGTCAACCATAATAGCTTTGTTGGGGTGCAGAACTAATTAGACGGTGGTTGGTTCTCGGTGCCAATAAAATGATCCAATGAGGGGTCTATATTTACTATGCTATAAAGTAGATTGTTGTGTTCTTTCTGGACGGACATTAGATATATGCTTGCTGATGATTGCAGATGCTTAACTGTTTAGTTTATAGAATATACTTATATTTATATATTTACACTTTGATCCCAAACAGTACATATGCGGTAATTGACCTTTTGATAAAGTTTAATACAGGAGTCAAATGTATTATTGAACAATTTTATATTTTATATTTCCTGATTGTAATATTTACATGTATTTTTATATTATTGTTCCCCATATCCCATGTACTTTAAACATCAGCGGGCTGTTTAGGTCTGTTTTATTTTAACATTAATTCTGGTCAGATTTAGCATTCTGATTTTACATTTGATTTTGTTTTGATATATTATGCACTTATTGTTCGGACGTAAGTTCAACACATTTTTGTGCGATTGGTTCTACCTACCAGCGTCTTGGTCCAATGCGGCTCAGTGGTTTGGTGGGCGTATTTTTTTTACTGAATCCCTATTGGTTCTACTACAGCACATGAACGTAATTTATTTTAGAGGTAGCTGAACAAAGACGCCGGTTAGTGGTCCAAGAAGGTGTGAGCAAATGGTGGGTGTGTATCACCTATACTTGTGATTGGTTATTCCTACATATATAAAGAGCGTGGTTTGGAAGGAGCATTACAGCCTGATGAAATGGCACAACCGCAGAGAAACGCGTTGTTGTGCTCTTTTGTATTTTAAAATGTTTTAAAATAAAGTACCATCTTTTATCCACACCTTGCTCTGGTTTTTGGACTTTGGAATTGGTATATTAAGTATTTGAGTATACCTGTGGGTAATCCCTATAGAGAACTCTAGTTTTCTTCCCTAGGTCCGTTGACGTTTTTTGGAGGACGTGTTCTTGTTCAGCCTCTTGCCAAAGTGGATTGAGTCAGTCGAGCGGCTCTGAAGTCTCTGTCTGCTGATTATTGCACTAGATGTGCACCTGGGCTTGTGAGTATATTTGGATATTTGTACCTGTACTCCTTGTCAGTAATTGCGTTATTACACCATCAGGCACCTCTTTTCTTCCCCTCTTATAGGACTTGGCTTGTCAAAATAAAAAAAACCTAGCTTACAATAAACTACCAATGACCCTTTAAAGGGCCTTTTGTGGGGCATTGCCCCAAAGAAATCAGCTCTTTTACCTGTAAAAAAAATACAAACACCCCCCCAACAGTAAAACCCAACACCCCCACAACCAACCGAAATAAAATAACTATCTAAATAACTTGAGCTCCCCATTGCCCTGAAAAGGGCATTTGTATGTGCATTGCCCTTAAAAGGGCATTTAGCTCTTTTACATGCCCAGACCCTAATCTAAAAATAAAACCCACCTAAAAAAACCTTAAATAAACCTAACACTAACCCCCAACGATTCACTTACAGTTATTGAAGTCCCCCTTAAAGGATCCATCCAGCCGGCAAGAAGTCTTCATCCAGACGGCCTCTTCGATCTTCATCCAGCCAGCGAAGTCCTCATCTAGGCGGCAAGAAGTCTTCATCCAGATGGCATCTTCTTTCTTCATCCATCCGGCATGGAGCAGGTCCATCCTGAAGACATCAGGCACGGAGCATCCTCGTCATACGGTCGCTACCATAGACTGGAACTTCAATGCAAGTGACGTCATCCAAGATGGTGTCCCTTGCATTCCTATTGGCTGAAAGATTTCAATCAGCCAATAGGATTATAGCTGCTAAAATCCTATTGGCTGTTCCAATCAGCCAATAGGATGAGAGCTCAATCCTATTGGCTGATTGGAACAGCCAATAGGATGAGAGCTCAATCCTATTGGCTGATTGGAACAGCCAATAGGATGAGAGCTGCTCAAATCCTATTGGCTGATTGGAACAACCAATAGGATTTTGGCAGGTCTAATCATATTGGCTGATTGAAATCTTTCAGCCAATAGGAGTGCAAGGACGCCATCTTGGACTGTATGAAGAGGATGCTCCGCGCCGGATGTCTTCAGGATGGACCCGCTCCACGCCGGATGGATAAATATAGAAGATGCCGTCTGGATGAAGACTTCTTGCTGCCTGGATGAGGACTTTGCCAGCTGGATGAAGATGAAAGAGTCCGCCTGGATGAAGACTTCTTGCCGCATGGATGATGACTTCGTCGGCTGGATGGATCCTTCAAGCGGGACTTCAAGAACTGTAAGTGGATCGTCGGGGGTTAATGTTAGGTTTTTTTAAGGTTTCTTTGGGTGGGTTTTATTTTTAGTTTAGGGTCTGGGCATGTAAAAGAGCTAAATGCCCTTTTAAGGGCAATGCCCATACAAATGCCCTTTTCAGGGCAATAAGGAACTTAGTTTTTTTTAGATAGTTATTTTATTTGGGGGGTTGGTTGTGGGGGTGCTGGGTTTTACTGTTGGGGGGTGTTTGTATTATTTTTACAGGTAAAAGAGATGATATCTTTGGGGCAATGCCCCACAAAAGGCCCTTTTAAGGGCCATTGATAGTTTATTGTAGGCTAGGTGTTTTTTTATTTTGGGGGGGGCTTTTTTAATTTTGATAGGGCTATTAGATAAGGTGTAATTCTTTTTTATTTTTGATAATTTGTTTCTTATTTTTTGTAATTTAGTGTTTGTTTTTTTTCCCCATAGTCAACAATGGGGCTGCTTTACGGAGCTTTTGTTTCCGCGATCACAGGTGTTAGGCTTTTTTTTTTGCCGGCTCTCCCCATTGATGTCTATGTGGAAATCGTGTACGAGCACATCAAAGCAAAGCTTGTTTTTGGCGCGGTATGGAGCTCAACGCAACCATTTTGCCCGCACAAGCCTGCTTTTTACAAACCTGTAATACTAGCGCTATAGGGAGGTGAAATAACGCCGCTTTTGTGGCAGTCGTTAAAATACCTATATCAAAACTCGTAATCTAGCTTACAGTGTCCATGTAAGATGCAATATTTCGGTGAGACCTCACATCCTCTTAGAGACAGGATATGTGAACATCTGTTAAATATCGAGCATGGCTTCGATGGACACCTACTCTCCAGGCATTTTAAGGAAGTCCACAACCAAAACACAAAAGGAATGAAATATTGGGGTATAAAAATAAAGTTACAAATGACTGTGGAGGAGGTGACATAAATAAAAGACTATTAAAAACAGAGGCGGAACTTGTTTTTAATTTTAAAACTTTAGAACCTATGGGTCTAAATGTGGATTTTGATCTGAATGCACTGATTTAGCATTTTAATATAATTAGCACCTTATTTCGTACAAATATAACTTTTATGCACAAATTTAGCACTATAATATTATCAGAACTTTATTTAACAAAAAACATTAGTGTACAAATGTTATAATATAATTTATATAAGAATAGCTATTTTTAAATTTAAACAGTAATTACGCTTTTATGAATATTTTTAGAGTAAACTAGCCATTGGGTCTTGTTAAACACTATAAAAAATTTTTTGTCAAGTTTAATTTTCAATATCTGATATCAAAATTTTAAATATATATTTTGATTTATTGGATATGGAGTATCACTTTAAATTGGATATGAAGTATCACTGGACATGGAGTATCACTTTAAATATTAATTTAAAACACATATTTGTATTATTTTTGTATTATTCAAGTTATGGGATCTGCTACTGACTCATTTATGTAATTCCATTGATAGTAGTTGTACTTTGATACATTTTATCACCTAATAATTTGATTCTAGATCTTAAAATGTTTCTTTGTTTCTTTTAAACATATATATATGTACATGATCCCACTTAGATATACTTGTGGAACATGATCAACTAGTTAGGGTGTACTGCAATAGAGGGATGTAACTGCTTTTTAATATAAGTTGCAATAAAACAGACTACAACTTCAAGAACCAATCAAAGCAAATTGGAGGCGAAGACACCTGTATAAAATGGTGAGCTAGACTGGAGAAAATTAATCTTGAAAAATGCTATTTGCAGCTGAAATGCGTTGATGAGTAAACATGTAACACAGTCTACAACCTATTTGTGGTACATCAGAACACTCTGAATAAAATCCACTATACTTTTGCAGCTAAGAATCAGTTGGGGATGAAAATGTCGATAATCCGCAATTGCTATTGGCCGGAAAACACATCACATGACTTGGACGTCACGATCACTCCCTAAGTGAGAAACCAGGTAAATGCCAAGTGTGTGGCGTGCTGGAGAGGATACAGGCAAGCGGCGAAAGTGTGACTTTTGGATTTTGGTGAGTCCCTTTAACCTGTTATGGACTTTAACTGTTCTTAGCACACCGCACTTTAGTTGTCATCAGACTATTGGCATATAGGACTGTCTTCCATATCACTAAGGAGTGGCAATAGAAACTTGCAGCATCAATACAGTGTATACAATTATAAAGACTAATTGGTCTAGCAGAGACCTGTGCATATGTGATATTCATTTGCCTAATACAGCGGATCACATTGGATTGCATCTAACAACTATTGCAACGTAAATATTGCAACCAAACCATGGTCAAAAGAGACATTATTTAGTCTACTATCGCTAGTGATCTACAATTTAAAGATCCTGAATCTTTTCTCAAAGCAGTACACCCCTTAGGTTTTACTACTAGTTTTAATATTTACTTTTTGTTTTTTATTCATCGTACACCACCGGTGGTATTTTATTAACTTTTTCATGTTGTGTAGTATTTTATGATCATTACAATTGTGTATTTTATATCTATTTGTGTGCATCCAGCTGCCTTTTTTGGCGCTTCTTCCCTTTCTTCCTGTTGTATATTTTATTCTAGAGGTTGGGATATCACCTCTATGTGGAAGTAAGCTATGCTGCTTATAAGGTTTAACACATTGTTTTTGCAAAGAAAACATTACAGCCAACATCTACTCAAGTGCTTCAACATACGCACACCTGCACTCGCTCGCACTCCTGCTCACTAACACTCTCCCACTCACACTCTGTCAGAGCTGAAGCTTCTAATGCTCAGCAGCAGTAGTACCATGTCAGAGTAACCAAGGAGGCCAGCAGCACACTGCATATTGTGAGCTTCCTTTTATATAGATATACTTACACTGCCAACTACACATAAATTATAGCTTTTGAGTTGATAAAATATGTATGTAGCACATACATGACCTAATGACAAAGCAAGCTTTTTTATTATCAATAATTTTAGTGATATATATTTATTTTATTTCTTTTTACAAACACCAAAAACAACTCACATTAATTAATATTTTTTTGCCACTGCACACTTGGTATGTGTGTAGTGAGATGGTTTAGTGTGTGTGTTCAATGTTTGTGTGTAGATTGGATGTACAGAATTTATATATGTTTGTACAGTATGTGTTTGTTGTGTATATTTTTTGTGCAGTGTATGTGTCTTTGTGAATGTATGTGTGTGTAAATATACTATTACTTTACTAATTAGGGGAGAAAAGTTACTAATCCACTCAATGACAGAAATATAGGAAAAAATGTCTTACTCTTCCAAGAGTGTAATCTGCTGCCTCATCTAATCCCACTCTCCCATGGTCACCTTTTCATTCCCCTTCCCCTTCTCCCTTACATGCAACCATCTCCTCATCCTCCCACCTTAAACACAATATGCTCTTCACATTCTCACCTCCATTTCCCCCCCACAACATGTTTCTTTACCTCTCATTCCCTCTAACTAATCTCAGCAACCTCTCCCTCACACCCTTCTCAGTCCCACTAGCTCTTACATACCTTCCTCTCAGCTCTCACTACACTGTCAGAAAAAAGGGTATGGTTGGGGTGTGTCTGTGAACACTTAGGGTACAAGTGCTGTGGTTGTACCCTCAATGGATCATAATTACACCTTAAGGAACTAATATGTACCATTTAGGGGTAAATAAGTTAAAAATATGTTTCCAACTATCAAAGGGTCCATGTCTGTACCATTTAATCCCCCAAAAAGGTACAATCACGTGTGTGACTAAAAGGTTGAGGGGGATGGGTGGTTCAAAGTTGTTAAACCCTACAAGTCCATATCATTTGTGCACCTCAATTATTCAATGAACACATAACTGTCAGTCATCAAAAATGAATTCAACATACATGTTGTACAGCAAAATAATTAATGTTCAATAGTTGTTGGTAATATGCAAGAAGTGGGCAAGGCAACAAAAAATACTTAACAACCCATATTTTCAATGACACTGTGTTGCTGGTTCTAAATAGTACACAATCACTTTACATTGTAATGTTTATATTTAGAGCATCAAGATGATAACTCTTAAACTTAAAGCAAATATATTAACTTAAATTACAAAGAAAACCAATAGTTATAAATTCTATAAAATAAACAAGAGCTGTTTAATAACCTGTTTTTTAAAAAAAATAAAAATAAAATTGTAACCGTTCCCCAGTGACATACATGGACATTGTGTAACATGCCATAGCGCCATCTATTGGTTGAAAAAATCCTTGACATGTGTTTTCACCGCCATCAAAAGGCCACCTTAGAGAAGGGTAGAGCGAACACATGATTCCACCACTCCTTTTCCCTGTCTCCTTGCCAATAAGCTTTAGTATTCTAATAACTTTACCTTGCCCCCACAAGATAATAATGTAGCGGCACTGTGAGCTCAATAAAAGCTTGCTCACATATCAGCCACATAGAAACATTTTTAAAACTGTTCCAATGAAAGAATAGTATTGCAGTGGTGCTACTGTACAGCGCATGTGCGAGGGGATGCCCTGACCATGCTATCTAGAACAAGCATGCCCAGTTTCTGCATCCCCTCATACATGTTCTGCAATTGTTTACTCACATTATGTAAGAAAATGAGATGTAGCAGCCCAATCTGTCTCAGGGCTTGTACATTACGTTGCACTCTGGCACACATATGGAAGACTTCTGTTGAGACACTGCGGCATACAAGTGTTAATGTTGTTCACTCCTGGTATAAAAGGAGTTAACATAAGTTGCATCAGTGACAGACTTATAAAAAGATATGTGGTATAGTAGCTACACCGCAAAAACTTTTTTTTCTTTGGAAAAATTCCAAACTGGCTGAACTGTAAGCGTGCATATATTGGGCTTCCCACAGAGATCAGTTGCACTGATGTCAACAGGGAATGCCCACATGCACAGTGCACTCACAGGGAGAGACATCGGGAGTGAGCAGCACTGTGAAGGGACGGGGAAGCCTGTGTAGATGAACATACCCATACAGGCAGCTTTGGTTGGGTGAGTAGGGTGAAAAATGGCATATCAATTTTTTTTTATATATATATATATATATATATATATATATATATATATATATATATATATATATACACACATACACCAGCTTCTAACAATTTTACTACTTTCTTACATACATTATATTAAACATTAAAAACGATATCCCCAAAAAACGGTGTACAATATCCCTTTTAAAGAAAGGAAGATATTTTACCTCAAAATTTCCTCATACGTTGTTAAGGGACTTTAAGCATTCAATCATCATCCATGTCCCAGGACTTGAAAGGGAGTGTCCATCTGGCATATGCAGCACAGTCACTTTATTTCCATCCTCAGTTTAAGTACGTTTACTATGAAATCGTACGAGTTTTCAGTGAAACCTCATGAGATCACAGTAAATCAAAGTGTGATCTCAGCTTTGATGATGCTGATTTTCTGTTTTTGCTTTTTTTCACTGTGCAGGTGACCGTAAAAAGAGCTGCTCTGGATTACAAAACAATTACTTAGGTGAGCCGAAGGTATTCTGAGGTAAAGTAGCTTCCTTTTTTAAATAGAGATGTTCATGGGATATTTTATTGTCAGCTTTTTACAGTTATGCGGCATCACTTTCAAATGATTTTGTACATGGGTATTAGGTCCCTTTAAGTGAGTTCTGTCCCTGTGAAGTCTGCACTATAATTTACTTCCAGGCTGTAAAGTTTATGAGGTATGCAACATGACTTAGGGATTGTTGTATGTTTTGTTTAGCAATGTGTAAGCAATACAATTTGGAAGATTTTTGGATATTGTGCTGCTGCAGTTATATTTTTTGGTAACGTTTTTGAGACCTGGGCCCTTAGTAGTCTAGTCTGAGAAGGGAACATAAAAATAGACTCCCTCTGCTGACAGACACAGCACTACAGCTAAATTTATAATGTGCTAAAGAAAAATCACTCTACTTAGAGGCCTATTTATTAAAGGTCTTGCTGACCTGATTCGACAGTGCGGATCAGGTCCGCAAGACCTCGCTTAATGCGGAGAGCAATACGCTCTCTGTATTCAGCATTGCACCAGCAGCTCACAAGAGCTGTTGGTGCAACGCTGCCCCCTGCAGATTCGCGGCTAATGGGCCGCCAGCAGGGAGGTGTCAATCAACGCGATCGTACTTGATCGGGTTGAATTGTGGCGATTCCTGTCCGTCTGCTCAGAGCAGGCAGACAGGGTTATGGAGCAGCGGTCTTTAGAATCAAATTTGCTTTTTTCTCTTAGTATTCTTAGTTTAAACTAAACATAGGTAGGCTCATATGCTAATTTCTAAGCCTTTGAGGGCTGCCTCTTATCACATGCTTTTTAAATCTCTTTTCAACACAAAGAGACAGAAAGTACACGTGGGCCATATAGATAACACTGTGTTCAGGCACAGGGGGTTATTTAAGATCTAGCACAATACAATGCTAACTGCAAGTCAATAAATAATAAACAGTCACAGTCATGTGATCAGGGGGCTGGAAGAAGGTTCCTAGATACAAGGTAATCACAAAGGTAAAAAGTATATTAATATAACTGTGTTGGTTATGCAAAACTGGGGAATGGGTAATAAAGGGATTATCTATCTTTTAAAACAATAACAATTCTATGGTAGACTGTCCCTTTTAATATTTTTATGCAAGGAATCCACTGCAGTTCACGCAATAGGTTAAAGAATAATCAATAAAATCAAGAGCTTCAAGACAGAAAAGAAAAAAACCCAGAAGAAATAAACACAAAATCGCAGGATAACCATCAATATAGCAGCACAGCTATGTTGTTCAGTTAAACTGCTTTTCTTGTGGTTTATATAAATTTTAAAAAAGCATTAAGAACTGTCATTCTGATAAGTATGAATAAATCCTCAAGGTCAGACTGTAAATCATATCCTGAAGATTTGATCTCTATGCTGCCTCAACAAGCAGTTTCACCCAGAGCCAGCCAGGTGACAAAAAGGGAGATATCAGCTCACAAGCTGACAATGGCTCTTGGGTTTTAATTGAAAAACAATACTACATTACTGCCTTTGAGCACAGTGGTGTAACTAATGAATAAAAAGCTCAATGCACATTTTTAGGGGGTCTCCAACATACTCTATGGTAACTATAAGATCATATAGCTGGGAAAACTGACATATATGAATTACAACAGATGATTATTTTCTCAAAAAATAGACATAATATTTTGCTCTCTTTTATCTGGATTTCAGTCAATGGCGGTTCAGTTAATGAGAGAAAACATACGTATCCTGAGGCATGTGGACAGTTAACTTGTGTTCTGGGGCCAGATTTAGACTTGGTGGGCAGTGTCACTGGTGTTCTGTGAGAGGCAGATGAAGATATCACTGGACAGTTATGGGCACATCTAGGCACAAAGAAACAGTGTCGGGGGGGCATCCTTCCTCCTCAGCACAACTGAATGCAAACTAAAAGATTGGGTTGGTTTTGCACCGCTCCCCATGCACCACAGTAGCACTAAAATTGATTCCAAACCATGTGAATAGACTAAATGGACTTATGTTTTACTGAGGGGTTATTGTGGAGTTTTTGAATCTGAGCCCATTCCAAGCCATTCGTCAATTCTAGAAAAACTTGCTCATCTAATACAACCGAACTACAAAAACCTTGCTTAAAGGGACATGAAACCCAAATTTTTTCTTTTGTGATTTAGAAAAAGCATGTCATTTTAAACAACTTTCTAATTTACTTCCATTATCTCATTTGCTTCATTCTCTTGATATCACTTGCTGAAAAGCATATCTAAATATGCTCAGTAGCTGCTGATTGGTTGCTGCACATAGAGGCCTTGTGTGATTGGCTCGCACATGTGCATTGCTATTTCTTCAACAAAGGATATCTAAAGAACTGAGCAAATTAGATAATAGAAGTAAATTGGAAAGTTGTTTAAAATCACATGCCCTATCTGAATCATGAAGGTTTAATTTTGACTAGACTGCCCTTTTAAGGACAATTTGAAATTGCTATTCCAATTAATAAAAAACAACAACATATTTTTGGGAGCGTGTCTAAGCCACGGCCATGTTTAGCCATGAAAACCAGTAGCTCTCTCTATAGTTTTAATAATCTGAAGATTATTTTACTAATGCAATCTCATCCTGCCTTACAATTCTAAATACCCACTAAGGAACAACTCCGGAGCCAAGCAATGTCACTCTTATTATGTTCCTCTAAACTGAAGAACTAAAACAGGGTGAGAATCAAGGCGGAGGCCTACGACACATTTACACCTCCCCCTGGTTAGAATATAGCCGGGTAGAGCGGTTATAATCTGCTATATTTACTATACATCATCATCTTGGAATTCCCGTGTGACAGAAACCAGAAGTATTTACTGAGAAGATTCAAGACAGCAAAGGGCCATTCTAACCTACAATGGAGTCCGACATTTTAGCCCTCTTACATCAGATATCCCACAAGATGGAGAAACATCATACCTCTCTCATGTTGGGCTTGAGAGGTAGGCAGGGTGATGAGGTCATAACCCACAGATCTGCAGCGCTACGAACAAGCTTCCTGGCCATGACTGATGAGAGCTGTATGGGAGATAACACTGCTCATCCAAGTGAGGCTGTCTACACAGACACGCCATCAGACGCAGACGGTCCGGTCCTGCTGTGTGAGAATCCCACCGACACCTCCATGCATCAGCGATCTGGCACAGATAGACTTTTTAGACAGATGGACAATGAGAAGTTGGTCCTAGGCACCCTGGAGATGTGGCCAGTTGAAAGGGGGCCTGGGATAGAATCTGCACTGAGGCGCCTGTGGAGTCTGGTGCCGATATCTACTCCTCCTGTGACTGAGTGTGCCATGATCCTGTGGATCTGAGATGTAAGCCTAAGAGTCCCTGATCTCTCCCCAAATATCTGGTGTGCGACATATCTCTCTCTAACCCCCTATTCCTATACCTTTCTGGATGCTTACTCCCAGATGAACTCTGGCTCTTTGCTTTTCCCAAGTGGCATAGGGTAGAGGAGCGAAGGGATCTTGCAATATGGATGAGAGTATGGGGTCTTTACCTTAAATTCTCACCCACTTTTCTTGATTGGAGACTTATCACTCCCCTACTTCCCTGTTACCTACACTTTAACATTGAGCCAGCGTGTTTAATGAGATGGCAGCTTCCTCCTTTATAACGCAATCTTTATTGTAGCACTGTATGAATGGACATGTGTTTGTCAACACAAATCAGTATGTTGGTCTTCCTAAATTGCATCCTATCCTGTATGGTAATGTTGCCTATTATGATCTCATATTTGGACAATCTATAATATAGACAATCAGCAAACATAACCCTGCTCATAGGAGCCAATCCCCTTGTACATACAAGCAATATTTCATTTCACTTTTTGCTCTGTATAGCTATGCTTGCTTGTACCTCAGTAGCTAACCCTTCTATAGTAAGTTCCTATTACTTATTAGAGGTGTAGGATTGTGAGAATCTAGTAGGTACTGATCATATTGCGTGATTTGCAGGGCTATGTGGTTTCATGGTAGTGTTGAAACTCTTCAAATTACATTTCTCCATATAGTTTGAGACAAGGCTCTATCGGCTAGATTTAGAGTTCTGCGGCCAAAGGGGTGCGTTAGCTACGCATGCTTTTTTTCCCCCGCACCTTTTAAATACAGCTGGTATTTAGAGTTCACAGAAGGGCTGCGTTAGGCTCCAAAAAAGGGAGCGTAGAGCATATTTACCGCCACTGCAACTCTAAATACCAGCGTTGCTTACGGACGCGGCCAGCTTCAAAAACGTGCTCGTGCACGATTCCCCCATAGAAAACAATGGGGCTGTTTGAGCTGAAAAAAAACCTAACACCTGCAAAAAAGCAGCGTTCAGCTCCTAATGCAGCCCCATTGTTTCCTATGGGGAAACACTTCCTAAGTCTGCACCTAACACTCTAACATGTACCCCGAGTCTAAACACCCCTAACCTTACGCTTATTAACCCCTAATCTGCCGCCCCCGCTATCGCTGACCCCTGCATATTATTATGAACACCTAATCTGCCGCTCCATACACCACCGCAACCTACGTTATCCCTATGTACCCCTAATCTGCTGCCCCTAACACCGCCGACCCCTATGTTATATTTATTAACCCCTAATCTGCCGCCCCCTCTATCGCTGACCCCTGCATATTATTATTAACCCCTAATCTTCCACTCCGTACACCGCCGCAACCTACGTTATCCCTATGTACCCCTAATCTGCTGCCCCTAACACCGCCGACCCCTATATTATATTTATTAACCCCTAATCTGCCGCCCCCAACGTCGCCTTCACCTACCTACAATAATTAACCCCTAATCTGCCGACTGGATCTCACCGCTACTCTAATAAATGTATTAACCCCTAAAGCTAAGTCTAACCCTAACCCTAACACCCCCCTAACTTAAATATAATTTAAATCTAACGAAATAAATTAACTCTTATTAAATAAATTATTCCTATTTAAAGCTAAATACTTACCTGTAAAATAAACCCTAATATAGCTACAATATAAATTATAATTATATTGTAGCTATTTTAGGATTAATATTTATTTTACAGGCAACTTTGTAATTATTTTAACCAGGTACAATAGCTATTAAATAGTTAATAACTATTTAATAGTTACCTAGTTAAAATAATTACAAAATTACCTGTAAAATAAATCCTAACCTAAGTTACAATTAAACCTAACACTACACTATCAATAAATAAATTAAATAAACTACCTACAATTATCTACAATTAAACCTAACACTACACTATCAATAAATTAATTAAATACAATACCTACAAATAAATACAATGAAATAAACTAACTAAAGTACAAACAATAAAAAAGAACTAAGTTACAAAAAATAAAAAAATATTTACAAACATTAGAAAAATATTACAACAATTCTAAACTAATTACACCTACTCTAAGCCCCCTAATAAAATAACAAAGACCCCCAAAATAAAAAAATGCCCTACCCTATTCTAAAATTAAAATAGAAAAGCTCTTTTACCTTACCAGCCCTGAAAAGGGCCCTTTGCAGGGCATGCCCTAAAGAATTCAGCTCTTTTGCCTGTAAAAAAAAACATACAATACCCCCCCCCAACATTATAACCCACCACCCACATACCCCTAATCTAACCTAAACCCCCCTTAAATAAACCTAACACTAAGCCCCTGAAGATCTTCCTACCTTATCTTCACCACGCCGGGTTCACCGATCGATCCAGAAGAGCCTCCGATGTCTTGATCCAAGCCCAAGCGGGGGCTGAGGATGTCCATGATCCGGCTGAAGTCTTCATCCAAGCGGGAGCTGAAGAGGTCCATGATCCGGCTGAAGTCTTCTATCAATCGGCATCTTCAATCTTCTTTCTTCCGGATCCATGTTCATCCCGCCGACGCGGAACATCCATCTTTACCGACGACTTCCCGACGAATGACAGTTCCTTTAAGGGACTTCATCCAAGATGGCGTCCCTCGAATTCCGATTGGCTGATAGGATTCTATCAGCCAATCGGAATTAAGGTAGGAAAATTCTGATTGGCTGATGGAATCAGCCAATCAGAATCAAGTTCAATCCGATTGGCTGATCCAATCAGCCAATCAGATTGAGCTTGCATTCTATTGGCTGTTTGATTGGCTGAATCCAAAAAATAACAGTTGTCGCTCGCTGTTTAAATCTTTGGAGCTAACGCAATTAAAGGGACAGTCAACCCAAAAATTAATGTAACTTATTTAGATTCGTTAATTAACAATCTTTACAGTAAACTGTAGCACAATTTTCATCTAAATAAACTTTGGCAGAAAATAAACTTACTGATCTCATCTGGCAGTTTTGAAATGGCCGCCTGAGTCCTCCTCCTCTGTCTGCCAAAAGCTCCCACTAGTACAGGATCCTTTTCTCTAGTCTCGTCCCTGCGTGCTTCTGTGTCTAATTCAGTTCAGTGAGACACATGCTGTTACACACAGTGTCCGGGTAGGGGGGACGTGTGGTGGTGATACTGTATAAGATCACTCGGTTCCTCTTGTAAATCTGGTCTGGGGGGCTGTGGGGGGCTCTTGGTTTTATTGTTACCCAGGCTGAAATTTATTTAACCATTTCGCCATGATCAGTCCGGACAGTTCCTGCTGTGTGATCTCTTGCAGCAGCTGATCCGCTGACACTCCTCCAGCATGCTGTGCGGGTCCGGGTGTAATGACAGATTCGGTATAATGCTTCCTGTAGAACTGGTTGATTTAATTAAACTGTAATCTGGAGCGTTTATATACCTGTGTCCATTTATAAAGGAGTTACCTGCTTTTCTCCCTCGGTAGGTTTACAGCTGAGACCTCACAAGTGTGCACCCACACCCTTTACAATATTACAACTGGAATTTAAATACATATTGCGGCAGGTTACTAAGAAACAACCTAAAGATTGCACTGTAAAATTAGTATTCTGTGCACAGCGCTGTGCAGATGGCGCCTATGCACTGGTATCCCTGTATGAGGTACATGTGTGCACACTTTCGTCACTAAGCTAGTAAATAAAAGCATCTACTTGTTTTTTTCTGAATACAGGATATTTGTTATTACTTCACGACACCATCTAAAGTATGAATGTACCATCCATTCATATATACTGTTATCGACCCATTAGTTGTGTACACTGCAGTCCATTCCTAGTATACAGTTAAACACATATACATTCTGTCAAATCACTGTCTAGCTGGTACATATACACGGCTATGTAGTACCGATTACACGTAATCATTACACTGCACATGTATACTACTATAACAGGGATGGATGTCCGTGCACACAACTGTATAAAAGGGATGGATGTCAGTGCACACAGTTTTATAACAGGGATGGATGTCAGTGTACACAGTTGTATACCACCAGGGATGGATGTCGGTGCACACACCTGTATAAACGGGATGGATGTCAGTGCACACACCTTTATAAAAGGGATGGATGTCAGTGCACATGCCTGTATTAAAAGGATGGATGTCAGTGCACACATCTGTATAAAAGGGGTGAATGTATATGTGTTTAACTGTATACTAGGAATGGACTGCAGTGTACACAACTAATGGGTCGATAACAGTATATATGAATGGATGGTACATTCATACTTTAGATGGTGTTGTGAAGTAATAACAAATATCCTGTATTCAGAAAAAAACAAGTAGATGCTTTTATTTACTAGCTTAGTGATGAAAGTGTGCACACATGTACCTCATACAGGGATACCAGTGCATAGGCGCCATCTGCACAGCGCTGTGCACAGAATACTCATTTTACAGTGCAATCTTTAGGTTGTTTCTTAGTAACCCGCTGCAATATGTATTTAAATTCCAGTTGTAATATTGTAAAGGGTGTGGGTGCACACTTGTGAAGTCTCAGCTGTAAACCTACCGAGGGAGAAAAGCAGGTAACTCTTTATAAATGGACACAGGTATATAAACGCTCCAGATTACAGTTTAATTAAATCAACCAGTTCTGCAGGAAGCATTATACAGAATCTATGTCATTACTGGGATTACACCCGGACCCGCACAGCATGCTGGAGGAGTGTCAGCGGATCAGCTGCTGCAAGAGATCACACAGTAGGAACTGTCCGGACTGATCATGGCGAAATGGTTAAATAAATTTCAGCCTGGGTAACAATAAAACCAAGAGCCCCCCACAGCCCCCCAGACCAGATTACAAGAGGAACCGAGTGATCTTATCCAGTATCACCACCACACGTCCCCCCTACCCGGACACTGCGTGTAACAGCATGTGTCTCACTGAACTGAATTAGACACAGGAGCGTGCAGGGACGAGACTAGAGAAAAGGATCCTGTACTAGTGGGAGCTTTTGGCCGACAGAGGAGGAGGACTCAGGCGGCCATTTCAAAACTGCCAGATGAGATCAGTAAGTTTATTTTCTGCCAAAGTTTATTTAGATGAAAATTGTGCTACAGTTTACTGTAAAGATCGTTAATTAACAAATCTAAATAAGTTACATTAATTTTTGGGTTGACTGTCCCTTTAATCTCCTCCCCAACTCGCATAAACATCAAAAGCCATAATTATACCCTGCTCGACTGGATTCTCTCCACTTCTCCCGACCGAATCCAGGAGGCAGGTGTTCTCCCTAACAATTTCAGTGACCACTGCTTAGTGTACTGCTTGCGCAAAATAAAGGCTACTAAATCCTCTCCCAAGGTTAAAATCACCAGGTCCTTCAAAAAAATGTAATATGCAATCATTTCTAAATGACATCAAGAACCTCCCCTGGCACAGATTAAACCTAATCCCAGATCTAGACTCTGCAGTTGAATTCTTTCAGTCTAAACTCCTACAAGTTTGGAATTTACATGCCCCGTTGTGCGTAAGGTGAGAGTAAAAGGAGCACACTTGAATTGGATCACAGCTGACCTCATTCAAATGTACCAATTTCGGGATTCATTGTGGTCAAAGTTCAAGCATACTGGCTCTATGAATGATCACTGTGTATATAGACAATGGCGAAATATATGCACTAAACAAACAAATTTGGCTAAGGCCCAATATTTCTGTGAAAATCTGAATAATAACATATCTAACCCTAGAAAGTTTTGGAAACTCATAAATAACTTAAAAAATCCACCAATCCACTCCCAACCCTCCACTGTCAATGTGGATAACCAAAACCTTCAACTCCCCTTAGAAGTAGCAAATGCCTTTTACAATTATTTTGTCGGATGCTCCACCACCCTCATTGACAAACTAATAAATGGCACGCATCCTGAAGCTACAAATGTGGACCAGGCCCCACTAAAACAGCAAAGACCCAATATAGAGAAGTTCAATTTTAGACCTGTACCCATAAATGTCGTTAAGAAACACCTTAATAATCTAAAAATGAAAAACCAATCTGGACCTGATCAAATCCCAGCAATGCTGTTGAAGCTCAGTGCGCCGGCAATTGCCAAGCCTGTCACAACCCTAATTAACGAATCCTTGGTGTCTGGATACATACCTAAACTCTGGAAAACTGCAAGAGTAGTGCCTATTCATAAAAGTGGGGAGTTAACCTTGGTTTCTAACTATCGCCCTATATCATTGCTCCCAGTATTGTCAAAAATCTTAGAAAAATGCGTCCATACGCAATTATGCGAGTATTACCAACTTTCTAACTATCTGACCCCTGATCAATCAGGTTTTCGACCGAATCACTCCACTACAACTGCCCTCCTAAAAGTTTGCAACGACATCCAAACTGGCATGGAACAAGGAGACCTAAGTGGAGCTATTTTCCTTGATTTTGCTAAGGCTTTTGACACAGTGGACATACTACTGCTCAAACTAAAAAACTCTGGTATTGCTGATCGTCCGTTAACCTGGTTTAGATCATATGTATCGGATTGATCACAATATGTCTCTGTTTCTAACAGTGACTCCCTCCCTCTCCCAGTCACATGTGGTGTTCCCCAAGGTTCCATTCTCGGCCCCCTACTATTCACATTATTTATAAATGATTTGCCTTATGTCTGCAAATCCTCAACTGTACACATGTACGCAGACGACACAGTAATCTATGCAAACAAATCTGATATTATTGTTTTTTAATTTTATTGTACCCTATTGTAACAATGCAATGTTTTGTGGACCCAGGACATACTTGAAAATGAGAGAAATCTCAATGTATCCTTCCTGGTAAAATATTTTATAAATAAATATAGATAGATATTTATAAATACATAGAACATATTCCTCTATGTGTAGAACATTGGAATGTGAAATACTTACAGTAAAACACTTTATTAAATATAAATATTGCATAAATATGATTTTACATGTTTTCATCTATTTGGCTATTAAAGGGACAGTATACACTCATTTTCATATAACTGCATGTAATAGACACTACTATAAAGAATAAGATGCACAGATACCGATATAAAAATCCAGTATAAAACTGTTTAAAAACTTACTTAGAAGCTGTCAGTTTGGCTCTGTTGAAAAGGTAGCTGGAAAGCCCACTGCAAGTGGCAAATAAGACACTCCCCCCTCCCCCTTCTTTTGCATAAGAAAAGACCCTTTACACAAACAGGAGCAAGCTGGAGAAGGTAGCTGACGGTATTCACATAAAACTTTGGGGCTTGGTTAGGAGTCTGAAAATCAGAGCAATGTTATTTAAAAATAAGCAAAACTATACATTTATTTAAAAAAAAAACTTTATGGGCTATATAAATAGATCATCTACAAAACATTTATGCAAAGAAAAAATGAGTGTATAATGTCCCTTTAAGGGATCCAAAGCACACACACATACACTATATATATATATATATATATATATATATATATATGTATATATATACACAGTATCTCACAAAAGTGAGTACACCTCTCACATTTTTGTAAATATTTTATTATATCTTTTCATGTGACAACACTGAAGAAATGACACTTTGCTACAATGTAAAGTAGTGAGTGTACAGCCTGTATAACAGTGTAAGTTTGCTGTCCCCTCAAAATAACTCAACACACAGCCATTAATGTATAAACCATTGGCAACAAAAGTGAGTACACCCCTAAGTGGAAATATCCAAATTGGGCCCAATTAGCAATTTCCCCTCCCCGGTGTCATGTGACTTGTTAGTGTTACAAGGTCTCAGGTGTGAATGGGGAGCAGGTGTGTTAAATTTGGTGTTATTGCTTTCACACTCTCTAATACTGGTCACTTGAAGTTCAACATAGCACCTCATGGAAAAGAACTCTCTGAGGATCTGAAGAAAAAAATGTTGCTCTACATAAAGTTGGCCTAGGCTATAAGAAGATTGCCAAGACCCTGAAACTGAGCTGCAGCACGGTGGGCAAGACCATACAGTGGCTTCACAGGACAGGTTCCACGCAGAACAGGCTTTGCCATGGTCGACCAAAGAAGTTGAGTGCATGTGCTCAGCGTCATATTCAGAGGTTATCTTTGGGAAATAGACATATGAGTGCTGCAGAAGTTGAAGTAGTGGGGGGTCAGCCTGTCAGTGCTCAGACCATATGCCGCACACTGCATCAAATTGGTCTGCATGGCTGTCATCCCAGATAAGAAGCCTCTTCTAAAGATGATGCACAAGAAAGCCTGCAGTTTGCTGAAGACAAGCAGACTAAGGACATGGATTATTGGAACCATGTCCTGTGGTCTAATGAGACCAAAATAAACTTATTTGGTTCAGATGGTGTCAAGCATGTGTGGTGGCAACCAGGTGATGAGTACAAAGACACGTGTGTCTTGCCTACAGTCAAGCATGGTGGTGGGAGTGTCATGGTCTGGGCCTGCATGAGTGCTGCCGGCACTGGGGGAGCTACAGTTCATTGAGGAAACCATGAATGCCAACATGTACTGTGACATACTGAAGCAGAGCATGATCCCCTCCCTTCAGATACTGGGCTGTAGGGCAGTATTCCAACATGATAACGACCCCAAACACACCTCCAAGAAGACCACTGCCTTACTAAAGAAGCTGAGGCTAAAGGTGATGGACTGACCAAGCATGTCTCCAGACCTAAACCCTATTGAGCATCTGTGGGGCATCCTCAAATGGAAGGTGGGGGAGCGCAAGGTCTCTAACATCCACCAGCTCCGTGATGTCATCATGGAGGAGTAAAAGAGGACTCCAGTGGCAACCTGTGAAGCTCTGGTGAACTCCATGCGCAAGAGGGTTAAGGCTGTGCTGGAAAATAATTAACACTTTGAGCCCAATTTGGACATTTCCACTTAAGGGTGTACTTACTTGTGTTGCCAATGGTTTAGACATTAATGGCTGTGTGTTGAGTTATGTTGAGGGGACAGCAAATTTACACTATTATACAGGTTGTACACTCACTACTTTACATTGTAGCAAAGTGTAATTTCTTCAGTGTTGTCATATGAAAAGATATAATAAAATATTTACAAAAATGTGAGGGGTGTACTCACTTTTGTGAGAAACTGTGTATATATATATATATATATATATATATATATACACACAGCAGACAGGCCAGCACTTATGGTTAACATTTCATCCACCCAGGGTGCTTCCATGGTATTGATAGTAGTAAAGAATGGGGATGCATTCGTCAGGATTACTTTGGAAATCCTGGCGAGTGCATCCCCATTCTTTACTACTATATATATATCATGCTCTCATGGGGAACTGTCACGTTTACATATCGTTTAATAACAACCAGTTACTTGTACTGAGAATATCCCTTTAATTCTCTGATCAATTTACCTGCTATGCTATTTAAGCCTCCTCCCCCCTCTCCACTTTGCTTGTTATTGTTTTCCACTAACCATAGTGTGATTCAAACTGAGCACTAATTTACCTCTTTGGATTTCATCCTAAATTATATCTTTTCGGATTCACCAAACTTTTCTTGCTGAAATCAGCCTACATCTTTTGTTACCAGATTGACATTTTTTTTCCAAGCCGTTGCTGTCAGCTTACTTCATTCAGCCTAAATCCTCCGCCCTGCATCGTGGAGCTGTGACGTCACACGCCAACATTTTCGGCATCAGCGCTGCAACCGCTTCCCCAATTCAAGCTGTGAGATTTTTCCTTAAACTTTCTAAATACTTTGTTTACCCTCAAGGTACAGTCTGTAACCTCTTACTTATTTTTCATGCTATTATCTTTTTTGCAATAACTGCTACGCATACTTGCTCATAATTCCTTATATATTGTGGTAAAGCTTTATACTTTCATAGTAGTTATTTTTTGTGTTAACACTGTTTCATTTTTTCCTTTGGTTATAGTCATGGTTTTTCTGTTGTTCCTCCAGTAATCATTTACTCGATACAACTATAGAAATATCTAATGCTATTTATCCATATAACAAAATTGCAAAGTTTACACTCGGATTCTGACATTACTTCTTTTAGTAATCCATGTTATTATCTAGTCTAAACCTTGCTACAATTCCTATTAACTCAGCAGTTGTGATTCATTTATATTTTTTTCATACTACAACATAGTATCTTTAACATTACAGAATAACAAGCCATAAAATATGGATCCAGCTGAGATGTCTAATCAGATACAAACTCTCTCTCAAAAAGTGGATGCCTTAACTGATGGCCTCAATACCCTCAAACAAGAAAACCAGGGACTGAAAACTTATATTAAAGACTTTGTAGATAGTAGAACCCGGTTCCAGGAACCACAAGTTAGTCTCCCAGATGTATTCTCAGGGGACAGAAAACAATTTAGAGATTTTAAAAACTCTTGTCTTCTGTTGTTTGCACTAAAACCATACACATATCCCACTGACAGAGTTAAGGTGATGACTACCATTTCCTATTTAAGAGCAGAACCCAGAAGCTGGGCTAATTCCTTCCTGGAAACAAACGATGATATACTTAACTCTCTAGATTCCTTCTTTTCTACCCTTGGTCAGCTTTATGACGACCCTTACAAACAATTAACCGCTGAAACTGCAATGCTCTCTCTTAAACAGAGAAGAAGAGATGTAGAAGATTATATTGCAGATTTTAAGAGGCTAGCTACTGACACCCAATGGAATAATTTGTCTCTAAAAAACCAGTTTAGACTGGGTTTGTCAGAATCTATTAAAGACGAACTTTCTCGCATTGAAATTCCTCACACTTTGGAGGAACTAATTAATCTCAGTATCAGTATTGACAGAAGGCTTAGGGAGAGACAAAACGAGAAAGGTTATCATGAATCAACACATAAAAAACAAAACCCTTCTTTACCTACACATTCTCATGTTAAAAACACCACTGAACCTATGGAAATTGGGTTTCTTAAAGGCCCATTAAGCAATCAAGAAAAGTTAAGAAGGCGCTCCCAGAATTTATGCATGTACTGTGCATCAGAAGAGCATACTGTCAAGGCCTGTCCCATTCTCCAGAAACAGAATAAGGGTAAGAACTCCCATCCTTTTTATTCCTTAAATGCTGTGTCACACTCTGCAAGCTACTGTAACCTATGCCTTCTCTTGCAGTGGGATCAACTTCGAGTGAACGTTTCAGGGATAATTGACTCTGGTGCTTCTGCCTCTTACATTGATGTGTCTTTTGCCACAAAAAATAAAATTCCACTTATAAAAAAAAAGGCTCCTGTACCTTTAAGGGGTATTGAATGGGAGGTTTTGTCCTCTGGACCGGTAATGTATGAAACAATACCATTGCTCCTATCCACACCAGACCACCATAGGGAGTACATTTCCTTTGATGTCATTACATCCCCCGTCTTCCCTCTCATTTTAGGCCTACAATGGTTAAAATTACATAACCCTCTGATTTCATGGTCAGATCTAACTGTAAAGCTTAATTCTGATTACTGCTTATCCACTTGCTACCCTACTCTGCTTTTACAACCACCTCAAATCTCCACTGATATAGAGATACCTGATGTTTATGCTGACTTTATTGATGTTTTCAGTAAAAAAGAATCTCAAAATCTACCGCCGCATCGTATTTACGACTGCCCTATTGATTTATTACCAGGTGCAGTCATACCTTGCGGTCATGTGTTCCCGTTGTCCAAACCTGAACTGGAACACTTAAAATCATATATTGAGGAAAATCTACAGAAGGGGTTCATCAGACCATCTACTTCCCCCGCTGCGGCCGGTATGTTTTTTGTAAAAAATAAAGATGGCAGTTTAAGACCCATAGTGGACTACCGGCAGCTGAACAAGGTTACTGTTAAAAATCGGTATCCTTTGCCCCTTATTTCAGAGCTAATTGAGCGTTTGGAAGATGCCAAGGTCTTCACTAAACTTGACCTTCGAGGTGCATATAATCTCGTTCGTATGAGGGCTGGAGACGAATGGCTGACGGCATTCCGTACTCGTTATGGCTTGTACGAATATACCGTCATGCCATTCGGTCTCTGCAACGCCCCGGCAACCTTCCAACACTTTATTAACGATATTTTCAAAGATATTCTTGACACCTATATTGTAATCTATCTTGATGATATTTTGATCTATTCAAAAACATTAGAAGATCACATAAAACACGTCAGACAGGTATTATCACGCTTACGCTCACATTCTTTATATGCTAAAGCCGAGAAATGTATATTTCACACAAACCAGATCACCTTTCTTGGTTATCAGATTTCGGAATTTGGCATACAGATGGATGACTCAAAAATCACCACCATAAGACAGTGGCCAGAGCCAAGTAATAAGAAACAGGTACAAAGCTTCCTTGGCTTTGCAAATTTTTACCGAAAATTTATAAATAATTTTGCAGCAATTGCCAAACCACTTACCAACCTCACAAAATCAAATACTAAGTTCATCTGGACTGCTGAATCCCAAAAGGCTTTTGATCTCCTAAAACAAAAATTTACCTCTGCACCTATATTACGTTACCCTAACAACCAACTCCAATATGTATTAGAGGTCGATGCCTCCGATTATGCTATTGGAGCCGTTCTTTCACAAAGAGAACACCTAAAGAAACCTCTACATCCCGTAGCTTTTTATTCAAGATGTTTGACGGCTCCTGAGTTGCATTATCCCGTGGGTGACAAAGAGTTACTGGCTATCAAGGTTGCTTTTGAACAGTGGCATCATCTCCTTGAAGGTGTGACATACCCAACCATAGTGTATACTGATCATAGGAATTTACAGTACCTCAAAAGTACGAAAACCCTCACTGCCCGACATGTTCGTTGGAATCTGTATTTCTCCAGATTTGATTTCCTTATCACTTACAGACCGGCTAGTAAGAACAAGAAGGCAGACGCTCTCTCACGACTGCCTACTCCCTCCGATCTCTGTCTTCCAAAAGAATCTGTAATCCCAGAGAATAAATACCTGTTGTTTCTCATTGATTCTATTCCATTCCTAAGAGAAGAACAACATAAAGATCAAACTAAGCCTCTTCAACAGTTACAAATGAAACAGGATTCCCTTTATTATTTTGATGAGAAGTTATATGTACCCCCTTCTATCAGAGATTTGATATTACATTCAGCTCATGAATCCTTACTTGCGGGACATACCGGAATCCACAAGAGCTTATTAAAAGAAGTTACTGGTGGCCTGATATGAATACCGACATAATGAAGTACATTAACACCTGTTCAGTTTGTGCTACCACTAAAAGATCAAAACATAGGCCCTATGGGTTACTCATGCCTTTACCTACTCCATCACGACCTTGGGCCGACATAGCCTTGGATTATGTCGTTGATCTCCCCAGATCCTCCAATAATACTACTATCCTTGTCGTGGTGGACTTATTCAGTAAGATGATACATCTTATACCGTACCACAAGCTACCTACCGCTGCCGAAACTATACATTTGCTCTTACTACACGTCTTCAGACTTCACGGTCTCCCTCGACGCATTTTAACAGACCGTGGCTCCCAGTTTACTAGTTCTCTCTGGACTGAATTTTGCAAGATTTTCAATATTGACAAAAGACTTTCAACCTCTTATCATCCTCAGACTAATGGTCAGACTGAAAGGTCTAACCAAAGCATTGAACAATTCCTAAGGTCTTATTGTCATTTCGACCAACACTCTTGGTCTCAACATCTGCCCTATGCTGAATTTACCTTCAACAACACAGTACATTCCACAACCAACCAGACTCCATTCTTCATTAACTATGGATTCCATCCAACATTTCAACTACTACCCCAAATCAGTTCACTACCATATATCTCTGATTTAACAAATTCCATCACTTCTAATTTTGCAAAAGTCAGGACCGCTATTGAACAAGCTAAAACCAAACAGAAACTTTATTACGACTTAAGAAGGATGGCTCCACCATGGTACTCCCTTGGAGATTTAGTTTGGCTGTCAACCAAAAACTTACATCTTAATACTCCTAGCAAGAAACTTTCACCTTTATTCATTGGACCTTTTCAGATAATCAAAATCATAAATGAGAATGCAGTTCGGTTACAATTACCTAGCACTCTGAAAATACACCCTACCTTCCATGTTTCCCTACTAAAACCCTACCGTTCTGTACGTGATGCCACTTCACGCCAAAGTATTCCTCCTATCTCCATTGATCCCAACATTGAATATGAGGTTAAATCCATACTTGACTCTAGAATGTATAGGGGTAACTTACAGTATCTGATAAGATGGAAAGGCTACACTTCGGAACATGACTCTTGGGAGCCAGCTGTTAATATATCTGCCCCCAAACTCATCTCGCAATTCCATCAACAGAATCCGGATCGTCCTCATCCCTGATCCACGGAGTGGATCATTTAGGGGAGCATCCTGTCACGTTTACATATCGTTTAATAACAACCAGTTACTTGTACTGAGAATATCCCTTTAATTCTCTGATCAATTTACCTGCTATGCTATTTAAGCCTCCTCCCCCCTCTCCACTTTGCTTGTTATTGTTTTCCACTAACCATAGTGTGATTCAAACTGAGCACTAATTTACCTCTTTGGATTTCATCCTAAATTATATCTTTTCGGATTCACCAAACTTTTCTTGCTGAAATCAGCCTACATCTTTTGTTACCAGATTGACATTTTTTTTCCAAGCCGTTGCTGTCAGCTTACTTCATTCAGCCTAAATCCTCCGCCCTGCATCGTGGAGCTGTGACGTCACACGCCAACATTTTCGGCATCAGCGCTGCAACCGCTTCCCCAATTCAAGCTGTGAGATTTTTCCTTAAACTTTCTAAATACTTTGTTTACCCTCAAGGTACAGTCTGTAACCTCTTACTTATTTTTCATGCTATTATCTTTTTTGCAATAACTGCTACGCATACTTGCTCATAATTCCTTATATATTGTGGTAAAGCTTTATACTTTCATAGTAGTTATTTTTTGTGTTAACACTGTTTCATTTTTTCCTTTGGTTATAGTCATGGTTTTTCTGTTGTTCCTCCAGTAATCATTTACTCGATACAACTATAGAAATATCTAATGCTATTTATCCATATAACAAAATTGCAAAGTTTACACTCGGATTCTGACATTACTTCTTTTAGTAATCCATGTTATTATCTAGTCTAAACCTTGCTACAATTCCTATTAACTCAGCAGTTGTGATTCATTTATATTTTTTTCATACTACAATATAGTATCTTTAACATTACAGGAACATAGCTGGTGTGGCCACTTTGGATTTACCTTTTGGGACATTTGAAAAAGATGCCAGTTAGGCATCGAAACATCATGTTTTTCCCAAGATTTTAACTTTTTGTATTATTAAAAGCTAAATTTTACTTACAAATGACCAGTGAGTGCTGCCTTTTTTGCATAGTACATATTGTTTTGACATTGCACCCTGGCAGCTGCTACTAAATATATGGTGTGCATTCCTACACAGGACTTGGCTTTATATATATATATATATATATATATATATATATATATATATATATATATATATATATATATATATATATAATAAATAAGAAAGGCCCTCTCCGTATAATTAGTATAATAACTTTACTAAGATGAACGTTTTTGGGGTCACCCCCGTCCTCAGACCTTACAAAACAAGTGACATAGTGAACTATTTAAGTGTTTACCTGGTTGCGGGCACGCAACCAGGTAAACACTTAAATAGTTCACTATGTCACTTGTTTTGTAAGGTCTGAGGATGGGGTGACCCCGAAAACGTTCATCTTAGTAAAGTTATTATACTAATTATACGGAGAGTGCCTTTCTCATTTATTATATAGCAATGGTTTAAGTGCACCCGGATGCTGGATTGAAGCAGTGAGTGTGGGATCCTTTTGTAAAATTATATATATATATATATATATATATATATATATATATATATATGTGTGTGTGTATTTATGTGTATATATATCTGTAAATACATATACACACATATTTTGTGACACTTTTTGTTTTGCAAAACAGTTGAGAGGACACAGTGATCCAGCTAGTATAAATCATGATTCATAATGTAGACTTCCCATGACTGACCCTGCAACATCTATACATAACTGTCTTTAGTTAATAACATCTGAAAAACAATGCAGTTAATACTAAGATTATGGAGTTTCCATACATCAACCGCACCTGGCTACGGACAAATCAGCAATACAGAACCAATTTGCATAAAAACATAATTGAGTCACTGAAACGCTTACAAAAAGCATTGGACATACTTTGCATTGTGTGTACTTTATGTTAATATGAGACCATAAAGAAGAAATATGTTTTTATGCACATTGGTTCTCTATTGCTGATTTGACTGATTTGTGGAAACTTTGTATTTTACCCAGCGATTACCCAAAAGTAAAGGGGTGTACATGTTGCAGCGTGAAGAACGCTATGCTCTTGGGGCAATTAAGGGATATCCGGATGATCATTGAACACTTTCCCTATAAATTGCTGTGATGTAATACTAAGATTATGACTGTGGCTAATCTCGTTTTCTAAAGACTACTATACAAAATTATATTGCGCTTAACTTGCTGTACCTGTGTTCGGTTGTTTGCACTATTATATGTATATTTTCAGTCTATATAGACTAATTTTAAATCAGAAAGTACCTCCAAATGTTTCAAACAATTATTACTTCCAACAATAGAATGAATAAAATAAAATAAATATTTCAGATTATAGAACTATAATAAATGTATCTTATTAGAAAACTATAATAACAATATGTTAATATAGAGCCATTTGTTTTCAACTCCTCAATTGAATAAAAGACTGCAATGGTTAAAGTGCTAATACAATAATCCGTTGGAGTTAAAACACTGAAGTTAAAGCTTTCTGTTTACCCTTTGGGTTAAAAACAATGATAGTTAAAGTGCCACTGCAGTGATCCGTTGGAGTAAAAAAAAAAAAAAACCCAATCCACCTGGTAGGCCCATAATTTCAGGGGTTGGTTCCATTAGTGACAATATCTCAAAATACGTTTACTATTACCTCCAACCCATGGTTAAAAATACCAGAGCCTATTTTAAAGACACTGCAGCAGTGATTAAAGAATATGAGGGACTTAAATGGGAAGAGAATATGTGGTGGATTAGTTGTGATGTGTCGTCCCTCTACACATGTATCCCTCATAATAAGGGACTAGAGAAGGTTGAAGAAGAATTGAAAAAATGGCAAATCCCATTACATCATATCAATTTTTTAATAGAGAGTATGAATTTTATCCTTCAACATAATTATTTTGTTTTTGAACACAAATTTTATCTTCAGACACAGGGAATGGCAATGGGGACGACTTTCGCCCCCTCATATGCCAATTTATATGTCAATGCCTTTGAGCTAGAATTAATTTGGAATAATAATCCTTTTTACAACAATATAGCTAAATATGGAAGATATATAGATGATGTTTAAATTTTATGGAAAGGGGATGAAGCATCAATAGACAACTTTATACATTTTGTTAATAATAATGACTATAATTTAAAATTTACAAAATCTTATTCTAATAGTCAAATTGAATATTTGGATTTGATTTTATATAAGGATAGAGATAATAAAATAGCAGTCAAAAACTTTAGAAAGACAAACAGATAGGAACAGTTTCATTCAAGCCAAAAGTGCACACAAAAGTAGTTGGATCCAAAATGTCCCGTATAGTCAGTTTTTACGCCTGAGAAGAAATTGCACATATTTAGAGGAATTTACAATAGAAGCAGATATATTGGAAAATAAATTTCTAGAGAAAGGTTATAGCAGGGAGATCATCAATTTAGCTAGAGAAAAAGCCATAGCAAGAGATAGAAACTCCTTTTTTAACAAAACAGATGAACAAATTAACCAACCAATTGGAACAAAGGTGCATAACAAACTAATGACATCACTTTCAACTAATATCAAACCCATCAGGTTCATCACCACTTACAATGAGGGTTCTAAGAAACTAGAGAAAATCATATATAAACATTGGCCTCTTCTAATGACAGACCCACTTTTGAAGTCCAGCATGAATGAAAAACCAGTTTTTACATATAAGAAAGGTAAAAGCTTGAAAAATATACTTGCACCCAGTAAACTTAAAAACAAGAAAGAACAGAGAGGTGTCAATAATTCCATTATAGAGAATTGGTTAATTACCTGGAAAGGTACTTTTAAATGTGGTAAAGCCAGATGTAATATGTGTGCACATGTAGATAAATCACCAAGTTTTTCCCATTCAGAATTGACTGAAACTTTTAACATTACATCTAGGAAAAATTGTGATTCTACATATGTAGTCTATCTACTGCAATGTGGGTGCGGCCTACTTTATGTAGGTTGCACTAAGAGAAAAATAAGACGGAGAATTAATGAGCATATCTATAATATTAAAGAGAAACTCTTAAAATATAGTGTATCAAAACATTTTTTAGACCACCATGGAAGTAACCCTAAGTCACTAAAAGTACAGGTTATAGATTGGGTCCCACTGACTATGTCAAACAGACTACTAGAATTAAGATGACTAGAAACAAAATGGATTTACAAATTAAAGACCCTACAACCATTAGGGTTGAATATTGACATCGACATAGCTGCGTATATGTAAATAGTCAGGGATCGCGTAGAATTAAGAATTTCCTAGAGAGATTTATCTAGCATCACTAAGAGAGAATCTAATCGGTTCATTAAAACCTAACTAATTTAATTAACATAGTTCTAAATAGTGTGGAATAAATAGTCCTTTATCATATTATATCATATCCATCCATATTTTTTCCATCAGCACCAACATGATGTTCACCACCAACAATACAAGTTTCTCTCGTGACTTCAACCCTGAATTTTATCCAGAATTTTAATAGCATTTTTCAAAAAGTAATCTCTTAAAAGTTTTTAATAGGTTATATTTTTCAAACCCACTTTAGGTACATTTAAATCTTAAAATGTATTCATTTAAAGGAGAACATCAGTTCTTTTAATCTAAATATTTTTATGTTATTATAAAATTTTAAAAGAAACTTTTACAAAAAAACCTATTTTAAAGATATTTATCGTTCAATTATATGTTTAGTTTGAGTTTAGGAGGATGTATAATGAGATTATGTAAAAATTATTATTTACTGATATATCATATATGAGAGCAAAGAATCTGATAAATTCATTTATCTATATAGGCCAGATAATTACCTTTGCAATTTTTGGTTAGTATGTTTATATGAAAAAACCCATATGGCCATTAGCAAATATGTCCGCTTTAAGGAGCAACTTTTAAAGGCTCCAGGATCTGTGTCAGACAGGACACATATTCACTCTCCCCGTTTATGTATCCAACACAGGCTTGAGTAAGAGCGTATATGGCAAATAAGCCGCTATTAACAAGTGCACATTCAATGAGTTTTAAATACAGGATCACTCATTGAGCTATAGATATAAAAGCAATAGGGATCGTGGCAACTACTTTTAAACAAATGTTCCCAAGGTATCACAAGAATAAACTTTCCGCTACTAGTGAATGGAATGTACTAATTACTAAATAGTACCGAGCAGGCAGCAACACTGATACGATGTATAACATTGTGCTACTTGTATACGTAATTAAGATACTAGAGGATTGTATGATTTCACATTGTTTAGGATTTGGAATTATGTAACATATTTAAATAATATGTTTTCTTTTTTGTCTGTACTAAATGTGCTCATATGAACGAATAACCAATACATAACAAGGATGCATCAGACCCCCGGTAAGCCCTAGGGGCGTGTTTGTTATGTATGGATGGTTTAAAAGCCCAAAGGCGCCAAAAATGAACAGTTCCCTTCTACCTCTTGATAAAGCCCGACCGTGGTTCGGGGGAAACGCGTCAAGGAAAACGACATTATTCCTGCATATCTTTGTGGATGGCTATTGTGGTATCAGCAGAAGGCAGTCCGGACGCCTTGCAGCTACCTGAGCCGGCGTTTGGGAACTTCACGTCACCACCTGTACCAGCGCACACAAAGACTGTCACAATATATGAAAACGCCTATTATCATTTTTAATCTAGTAAGTGCAACATTGTCAGTTGTGTGTGTTTTATGTTAATAAACCTTCACTTGAATCGTACCCTGGGTGTGCTTCTTTTTCTTACATGTAATCTCGTTTTCTACAGTCTCAAGTCTGGATTGGCTCAAAAAAATGCAAGTGGTGGGTGGAGTCTGGATATTGAAAAACAAATGCAGCAAACAAGATGTTAATTCTTTTAAAAATGTCTAGACTTGGCTTATAGGTTATTCTATAGCATGACAACAGAAATGTCTTGTAATTACAAGGTGGTTTCTGTCCCTTTGAGGAAAAAACACTGCAATATATTTTTTCCTAAGGCTCCGTGAGCAGGGTTGCCACCTCGGCCATGTTTTCCTGGACACTTATGAGTTACACATGCTGAAGGGTGTTCAGAGGGAAATATGCATTGTGCTGCCGGACAAAAAAAAAATAGTGATCCTGGACAGCATTATTCATGTTCCTCCCTGCACACCCTGCAGCATGTGTAACTCATAAGTGTCCAGGAAAACATGACTGAGGTGGCAACCCTATCCGTGAGTGAGGCTCAGAAATATGGCACCTGTTATTCCCTTAACTACTGCTGCTTGTGGTGCAGTTTCTCTATGAACAGGGACTTAAAGCTATGCAGTTAAATACAAAGGCGCAGTAGTCCACACAGTAGTGGAAGAAGATGGCATCTGCACTAAGAGCAAGCTCCTGGTGGGCTGTTACATAGCTGGTGAACCCCTCTGCAGTTCTGGGCCCTGTTTAAATACCCTAAATTAAGCACATATGAGAATGTGCAGTAGTCCTTGCAGCTGAAAAGCCCTACTGAGTGTTAACTGGATACAAATGCAGGCAACTAAGTGCATAGTTAATTGTGTCAGGGAGCTGAGGGGCTAATAGTAATTACACTGTTTTAGCAGTAGATAGTTTGTTGTGATGGAGTCTGTCTGTTTAGGGGTTAATTGTGTTAGGGTAATGGTGGTTTAGGGTTTATTTTGCTGGAGTTAGGGACACTGCACACTGCATTTTTTCAAAAGAAATATAAAAAGTTTAACACTGCACACAAGATGGCTAACTTGTAATATCATAAAATGTACAATTATTGTGTGTTGAGGAACAAATGGAGTAGATTTTATTCCAGTTGAAAACTTTATTAAGAATTGTTACTACAAATGTCTCTACTAAAGTCTATGGGGATATCAGCTGTTATGTGATATCATTTTCAGATGGAATATAATATGTATCAAATGTCTTTATAAAGAAATTGAAGGTATTTTGTCTGCATCATCTCATTGATTTCATGATGTTGCAGCACATCCTGCCAGAGAAACCAGAATAGTTGTTTAGCTGATTACTAATGAAATGATATCTGACACATTTATGTGCTTCAGCCTGCAGTGCATACCCCTTCTAGCATTGCCTTGTTTTGTCTTCCAATCAGCGTTATCTGAGATTATCCTCAGCAGAATTAAGTTATAACACAAGAGGGCATCAGAGAAACAGTTAATATGAAATGAGTATCAAAAACAGACAATATTCTCCACAAATGATTTTTCATAAGAAATGATTTATGCTGAATAAGGCTCTGAGACACAGGATATATAATAAGTACAGCATATTACAGTTGAAATAATGTTCTTTGAAGTAGGAATAATGTAAATCAAGCGGGATCCCTACTTTTGCCAGACATTATTGTCCAACCTGCCATGTGTGTGTATGTGCGTGCACAGTACTAGTCATGTGTGTGTATGTGCGTGCACAGTACTAGTCATGTGTGTGTATGTACGTGCACAGTACTAGTCATATGTGTGTATGTGCGTGCACAGTACTAGTCATGTGTTTGTATGTGCGTGCACAGTATTAGTCATATGTGTGTATGTGCGTGCACAGTACTAGTCATGTGTGAGTATGTACGTGCACAGTACTAGTCATGTGTGTGTATATGCGTGCACAGTACTAGTCATGTGTGTGTATGTGCGTGCACAGTACTAGTCATGTATGTGTGTACATGCACAGTACTAGTCATGTGTGTGTATGTGTGTACACAGTACTAGTCGTGTGTGTGTACTAGTCATGTGTGTGTATGTGCGTGCACAGTACTAGTCATGTGTGTGTGTACGTGCACAGTACTAGTCGTGTGTGTATGTGTGCACAGTACTAGTCATGTGTGTGTATATGCGTGCACAGTACTAGCCATGTGTGTGTATGTGCGTGCACAGTATTAGTCGTGTGTGTGTATGTGCGTGCACAGTATTAGTCATGTGTGTGTATGTGTGTGCTCAGTACTAGTCATGTGTGTGTATGTGCGTGCACAGTACTAGTCATGTGTGTGTGTACGTGCACAGTACTAGTTGTGTGTGTATGTGTGTGCACAGTACTAGTCATGTGTGTGTATGTGCACAGTACTAGTTATGTGTGTGCACAGTACTAGTCATGTGTGTGTATGTGCATGCACAGTACTAGTCATGTGTGTGTGTGTACGTGCACAGTACTAGTCATGTGTGTGTATGTGCACAGTACTAGTTGTGTGTGTGTGTATGTGCACAGTACTAGTCATTGTGTGCACAATACTAGTCATGTGTGTGTATGTACGTGCACAGTACTAGTCATGTGTGTGTATGTGCATGCACAGTACTAGTCGTGTGTGTGTGTACGTGCACAGTACTAGTCATGTGTGTGTGTGTACGTGCACAGTACTAGTCATGTGTGTGCACAGTACTAGTCATGTGTGTGTGTACAGTGCTAGCCATGCTAATTAGCATAGATTATTACTGTTAAATGAAACATGTGACCTACATATGTAAATATGAGGTTATCTGTGAGCATAATCTCACTGGCAGTGAGGCATCAAGCCCACATTACATTACCTTTCAATAAATGTACATTTTTAAAATGTTGGCTATTTGAATTGCAATAAGAACAAACACATACACACACATTTTATATGTTATATAAATTGCAATAGCCCAAATGACATAAGGAGAGATGTCACTTGCTGGCCTGGTCCTGTACATATGCAAATTTATTGTGACGTTTCAGGAGAGTGAGCCCCTTATTCAGACATGTCACTAACCTGAAAACAATTCATTTGCATATGTACAAGACCCACAAGTGACAACTTCTCTTACTTTCTTTGAAGCTATTGCAATTTATGTTATTTAGGCTGGACACCCTCATAGGCCTCCATTACATATGCAGCGTCGCCCGCAAAATCCTCCGCCGCCAGATTTTATGCGATTTTGGTATTCCATATATGGCGTAGCATACAAGTTACGCGCGTATATTTCACCCGTCGCCCGCAATTATTACTCCCATAAGCTAACATAGAACCGCGTCGCAAATCGGTATCCAATATCCAGCACAAGGACTTACGTGGCAAAAATGGAGAAATCTAACTCCATTTTTACCTCGCCATAAAAGGCAGCCGCAGCAGGCCTTGTGCTGAGTATGGGAGCACCGTAACTCCCGAAAATGCCTGCAAAAATAAACTAAGACCTAACGCATGCGCAATGTCTATCTACCTGTCAACTGCAATCCCCCACCGCAATAACTAATAAAGTCTATTAACCCCTATATCCGCCATCAAACCCACACCGCAAGTAATAACTAAATTATTAACCCCTAAACCGCCATAGCCCACAACGCAATTAACATATTCAAGTATTAACCCCTAAACCGCCATAGCCCACATAGCCTATTAAATGTATTAACCCCTAATCTGCCAATAGGATTGAGCTCGCATTCTATTGGCTGATTGGAACAGCCAATAGAATGTGAGGTCAATCCTATTGGCTGATTGGATCAGCCAATCGGATTGAACTTCAATCCTATTGGCTTATTGCATCAGCCAATAGGATTTTTCCTACCTTAATTCCGATTAGCTGATAGAATTCTATCAGCCAATCAGAATTGAAGGGATGCCATCTTGGATGACGTAATTTAAAGGAACCTTCATTCTTCAGTTGGACGTCTGACGAAGAGGATGATCCGCGTCGGATGTCTTCAAGATGGAGCCGCTCCTCGTCGGATGGAAGAAGATAGAAGATGCCGCTTGGATGAAGACTTCTGCCCGTCTGGAGGACCTCTTCTGCCTGGATTCGATGAAGACTTCTGCCTGGATCAGATGAAGGCTTCTGCCCGGCTGGGTGAAGACGGCTCAAGGTAGGGTGATCTTCAAGGAGTTAGTGTTCGGTTTTTTTAAGGGGGATTGGGTGGGTTTTCAAGTAAGGTTGGGTGTGTGGGTGGTGGGTTTTAATGTTGGGGGGTTGTATTTATTTTTTTTACAGGTAAAAGAGCTGATTACTTTGGGGCAATGCCCCGCAAAAAGCCCTTTTTTAAGGGCTATTTGTAATTTAGTATAGGGTAGGGAATTTTATTATTTTGGGGGGCTTTTTTATTTTATTAGGTGCTTAGATTAGGTGTAATCAATTTAAACTTCTTGTAATTCTTTTTTATTTTCTGTAATTTAGTGGGGGGTTTTTTTGTACTTTAGTTTATTTTATTTAATTGTATTTAATTTTAGGTAATTGTAGTTAATTAATTTAATTTATTTAATGATAGTGTAGTGTTAGGTGTAATCGTAACTTAGGTTAGGATTTATTTTACAGGTAAATTTGTCTTTATTTTAACTAGGTAGCTATTGAATAGTTAATAACTATTTAATATCTATTATACCTAGTTAAAATAAATACAAAGTTGCCTGTAAAATAAAAATAAATCCTAAAATAGCTACAATGTAATTATTAATTATATTGTAGCTATCTTAGGGTTTATTTTATAGGTAAGTATTTAGTTTTAAATAGGAATAATTTAGTTAATAATAGTAAATTTATTTAGATTTATTTAAATAATATTTAAGTTAGGGGGGGGTTAGGGTTAGATTTAGGTTTAGGGGTTAATAACTTTATTATAGTGGCGGCGACGTTGGCGGCGGCAGATTAGGGATTAATACATTTAATAGGCTATGTGGGCTATGGCGGTTTAGGGGTTAATACTTGAATAGGTTAATTGCGTTGTGGGCTATGGCGATTTAGGGGTTAATAATTTAGTTATTTCTTGCGGTGTGGGTTTGATCGCGGATATAGGGATTAATAGTTTAAATAGGCATATTGCCTTGTGGGGGGTTGTCGGTCTAGGGGGTTAATACATTTAATATTAGTAATGAGAGGGGGGATTGCGGATATAGGGGTTTTACGTGTTGGGCTTACTTTTGGGAGTGTTAGACTTTTACGGGAGATTTGTTATTTTCTTTACTTTTCTTAGGCGCCGGCAGTTTCTAAAGTGCCGTAAGTCACTGGCGACTCCAGAAATTTGAATTTACGCTCATTTCTGGACATCGCTAGTTTATCCAACTTACGGCACTTTATGAACTGACGGCGGGGTTTATGTAATATCCCGATGTGCGAGGTGAAATTACGGGCGGCGCAGGTTCCCACGCTTGCGCCGAAACCTGCGCCGTATATTTGATTGCGCCCATAGT